>NW_015624573.1:500980-501437 GCF_001515625.1 Sinocyclocheilus rhinocerous | reverse complement strand
TAGCCCGTCGGGCAGAGTGGTGATACATTTTGGTAGCCCGACTGGAAAACACAATAGGAAGTCGGGCTAGCGATTTTGCGAGCCCTGCATATACTTGTTAAATTAGTGACATTTGAATGTGGCAACATAATATCGTGCTCTACAATATTTCTATGAATAAATCTCTGACAGAGACTATCAGCCAATCACTGTGTGCATAGTTAATAAGCATGCTGACATCATCCATAGCATTGAATATGGGCCCAGGTACTGACCACAGTCTGGTGTCATGCAAGTCTGCACTGCAAAAACTGCAAAAATGTTCTTATTTTCTGTATTTGTCTTGTTTTTCAGTGAAAGTATCTAAATGTCCTTACAAGATACATTTAAAATGGTCTAAAATAATAACAATTGTTATTAGAAATTTATATATATATATATATATATATATATATATTAGTGCTGTCAATCGATAAAA
>NW_015624573.1:470506-500952 GCF_001515625.1 Sinocyclocheilus rhinocerous | reverse complement strand
AATGTCAGAAGCATCTTACCTGGGCTAAGGAGAAAAAGTGGACTGTTGCTCAGTGGTCCAAAGTCCTCTTTTCAGATGAAAGTAAATTTTGCATTTAATCTGGAATTCAAGGTCTGAAGACTGGAGAGGCACAGAATCCAAGCTGCTTGAAGTCCAGTGTGAAGTTTCCGAAGTCAGTGAGGATTTGGGGTGCTGTGACGTCTGCTGGTGTTGTGTCCATTGTGTTTTATCAAGTTCAAAGTCAATGCAGCCGTCTTCCAGGATATTTTGGAGCACTTTATGCTTCCATCTGCTGACAAGCTTTATGGAGATGCTGATTTCCTTTTCCAGCAGGACTTTAGCACCTGCCCACAGTGCCAAAACCACTTCCAAGTGGTTTGCTGACCATGATATTACTGTGCTTGATTGGCCTGCCAACATGCCGGACCTGAACCCCATATGGAATCTATGGGATATTTTCAAGAGAAAGATGAGAAACAGTCGATCCAACAATACAGACGAGCTGAAGACTCAATAGTGCCTCAGCAGTGCCACAGGCTGATCGCTTCCATGCCACACCTCACTGATGCTGGAATTTGTGCTTAAGGAGCCCCGACCAAGTATTGAGTGCATCAGTGAACATATTTTTTTTTAATTGATCTTAGGAAATATTCTAATATTTTGAGATACTGGACTTTTGACTTTCATGAGCTGTAAGCTCTAATCATCAAAATTAAAACTTTTGAAATGTTTTACTTTACATGCAGTGAATCTAGAATATATGAAAGTTTCACTTTTTGAAATGTTACAAAAAAAAATTTCTGATTTTCTGAGATGCACCTGTGTATATATATATATATAA
The DNA here is from genome assembly GCF_001515625.1 of Sinocyclocheilus rhinocerous. Classification (NCBI taxonomy): domain Eukaryota; kingdom Metazoa; phylum Chordata; class Actinopteri; order Cypriniformes; family Cyprinidae; genus Sinocyclocheilus; species Sinocyclocheilus rhinocerous. The sequence goes on along the minus strand of NW_015624573.1, from coordinate 500,111 downwards.
AGCTTTATTTATTTTATTCAGTTTTAGTTTTAGCAATTTTAGTACTTCAGAATTTTATTTCAGTTAGTAGCCAGGGCAGCATTTCTTATTTTCATTAACATTTTTAGTAGACATTTATATTTTATTTCAGATTTATTTGAATTACAGAAAATTATTTGTAAAATACTTTTAATTGTCGTTCACAATAATAGCACTGTAGCAAAGTACCTAAGGTGTCCCTCTCCTCTCTTCCAGCCCTCTAAAGCTGCTCGCAGTAGTTCTTGGAATGACAGATGTGACAAAAATGTCCCATTACAGATAAGTATTTGGAGCAAGAACTATGAACCAGGTAGCACCCAGCCAAAGAGCCCTACAACCCCCAAAAGACCCCCTCCTACCCGGGGCAAAGAGAAGATCATCAGCGTGCAGAGTCTAAAAATGCCCCAAAGAGAGTCACAGGTGAAAAGACCCCGTGAAGGTAAGCAGGCCTTGGTGCAATGAATATAAATCTCAAGGATAGGACTGATTATTTTGATAAGACACCTGATTGGGCATGTTTATATGTAATGTTTTGTCTTTTTTTAAGACACCAGCCTCTCTGTGGATGACCTGTTAGGGCAGTATTCAGCTGGTGTAAAGAGACGCTGTCCTGAAACTCCGCCCACCACTGAGCCACTGATCAAGGACAACATTGTTTCTAAGGAGAAGGGGTGTGGTAGCACAGTTGGACTGTGCCGCCCTCGAAATCGCTTTGCAACACTGTTGCAGTGGAGAACCCAATCAGAAGAGGGCACTGAAGAGCAGGTCACGCACAGCAGGTATGAGCACGATGGGAAACTTACTAAAGGAATGTGCACTGTTGCTATCACAAGTTACTGTTAGACCTTCATTTTCTCATTACACACACAAGGGTTAAATTGGACCTGACTGTTACGTGGCACAATGGCATTAAATATAAAGTGCTATATTAACCGGGAGGCCTGGTGGTTGTTCCTCCACCTCCAAAATCCCAGTTTAAACTCTGCTGGCAATAATGATATGATTGAAATCTCCATCAGGTTCTTCTGCCATGGTGAATCCAATATGGCAGAGGCACAGAAAGACGCACTAAATCAAGATTCACCTCAGCCTGCGAGGTCTCTAGAGACTTCTGTCTCACAGTCTGAAGGAAACGCACCAGCATTGTGTCAGGACCCTGACCCAGAGAGAGAGCAGGCCAAAGAGGAGTCGTCCAGCCCATCTGCATCTCCGTCTCGCTCCTCCAGGCCTGCTAGTTTGGGTCTCAGGGTCTTTAGTTGGTCAGGAAGCACCAGAGAACTCAATAAATCTGCTTCACAACCACCCACCGTCACCACAGACAGACACCGCTCTTCCACACCTTCAGGGTTATCCACCCTGCAGCAGTTCCACAGAAAGAAGGGCAGCTTCTCCTGGGTAGGATCAGGGCTTTCTCTCTCGTCCTCTTCTGTAGAGGGCACTGAGGATGCAGAGAAATCTCCCGGGTCTCCTCCGTCTCAAGACAGTGCATATTTCTCTCAGTCTAGCAGCATCTCTGCTGGTGTGGAGGACTCCCTAGTCACAGAGGACAACTCTGATAAGGTGAGAAACAGTGTTAATTTTGACAGGCATTTTTGATTTAGTCTTAGTCTTTTATCTTGAGACAAAAATGCTTAATAGTTATAGTTGTTCATATATAATATATATAATTTATCATTTTTGAAAAAGAAGCAGAATTTAGGCAATAAGACAAATATGAAAGATACAAATTAAACTCATTTTTCAGATACAATAGGTTTACTTAACATATTTATTTAACATCTTTTGTTGGTTAACATTAATGACACGGATAGGTACTTAATTAGGAACGCTTTCCCTTTAAGACGGAAGACATGCTTGTAATACTGACACACGTTCAGTTTTCACCCTGCTCACTATGAAAGGAAATACATTCCATTATGCAATGCTCAGGCCCAAGTTGAATAATAAGGGCCTGAGTCAGTGCAGGATTGAAGGGGGAGGGGCTAATCAACATAAGAGTTAACTGTGAAGTCAGTTCGAGGGTGAAACTAGAGAAGTATCTGATTACTGCTTCTTTCTCCTACTTTTTGGCATTTGGAAAGTTGTCCATAAGTGTTATATTTTAAAGCCATATGATAGGACCGACCAAAATGGCCACATGCTTTGATGTGAATGTATTTAAATGTCTGTGCATGTTTTTGTTTAAGGGACAATCCAAAGCTGAATGCTTGCAAGAATGGAGAGCCGATGTCTCCGGTCAGGGAGAATGTGATGACGGAACTGACTGAAGCAGAGCAAGAGATTCTCATCATCGCAGAATGAAATGTCAACTTTTCAATCAAATCATTGTTTCTTTTAACAGTAACAGCCAGTCTTTCAAACATACTGTGTATGTTCATATTTTTGTATGATAAATAAACATTTTAGTATAATGATTTTTTTTTTATTTCAAGTCAATAAAGACATGGTTCTCTCTTAGTAATGTTTGATTTCTGCTATAATTTAGTTCATTTTGATCCTAAGAACAAGCTATGCATGATTTTGACATTTTTATGGTGTGCGATCACTGAACCTGTGTAACCTGTAGATAATTCTGACTTCTACAGCGAAATATATGCAGTAGGAGATGTGCACAATAAAATGCTGAGTAAATTTATTTATCAACAATCATAAGTAGGCTTTTATGAAGCAATGACAAACACTTATTCAATAAATCAGACTGAATCCAGATTATTTAAAGTCATGAAATCAAAATGTAGTTTTTTTTATAGTGTAAATATAAATGATTTATCACTGCACACATTATAAACAAATTGTGACCTCTTCACTACGACTTCTCTCTGATGGTGTGTAAAGCAGTGTGAGGGCTTGGCAAAAAGCTTGTTCAAATCATCCATTTAGTTTGCAACGCCCGCATTCAATAAGTTTTCGATAGTAAAAAGTCCCGCCCTACATTCTTTCTTCACATCACTAGTGAAAAGTCCAGATGTTTCTGTTTCATGGTGACTTGCTCTGTTTTTTTTTTAAACGCATGTTATTGATGCATTTTTTTTTAAATGCATGTTTATTTTACTATTTGAAATGTATATTTAAAAATGTTTTAACCTTGTAATTTTTAATTAAAATGTCAAAACTCGATTATGTCACAGTAAAGAAGAAAACTGATTTCCGTTACATCGCTAAAATGCTTTGCGATTTGGATTCCAATTTAAATGTAAATTACGGATGTGAATGTCGTGTCCCTTGTTATGTAGCTACTATAAACTAAATTTTGTTTTTCTAAACGTTATAATTTACGGCCTTTATTAAAGGAAATATTTAAGTTTACCCTGCAGCCGTGCATATACGTGCAGTGTGCAATGCACTAGTTTTGGAATTAGAGTTTACCTGAATTCCACCTAAATGAATAAGACAAAGTGTGTTTGTGCTGCGCGTGGGTTGAGCAGTATTAGGCTGGCTAAGGAATGTAGTATGTGAGTGAACAAATGCCTGAGGTGCAGTGCTAGACCCCATGCCTCAACTCCTCCTTTAGGACATCAGATGAAGCCTCACAAAGATGCTTTACCTTATCAGGTCAGTTTCACAAAAATGTGCTCATTGAGAAACACAAGCACTATTGTCTTAGAGACTTATCAGAACGATCTTGGTGCTGTTTTCCTTGAATACAAATAGTTCTCTGGCTCTTAAATTCTTTGGGTGTTTCTAATTCATCTAACTCACTCACATGTCAGGTTATGAACGCATATAAGATGCCCCGAGCAGGACAACTGCCTTTGGAAATGCTGGGACATGTTCAACACAACATATCCAAAGGGATCTGCAACTGTTTGCGTGTTCTTAAAGAAGCAGCTCTCAAAATGCAGTAGTTATTTAGGATTCATGAAGTGACTTTTTTATCGTTAAAGAGCAATCCCACTGGAGCAAACTGGGTTTAAGTGCCTTAATGAAGGGCACAATGGTAATAATACTAAAGGCTCCTTGTTGGCCTTGTACGACCAACTGTCCTTTTAGTGACCAGCACTAAACTTGTACATCAGAAATGGGCATAGAAAATTAAACTTTGCATTGTTTTCATGTTCTATAAAAAGATTAAAAAGTGAATTTTGTTTCAGAGGAAACCAATTATATTGGAATGTACAGAAAACAAAAACATATCCAATGTCACTAGCTTGACAGGCATATAAGAAATTTGTTTCTTCAACTTTAGGCACTTTTATGTCCCAGGGACATTTATTAAATTAACCATTTATTTTTGTTACATGAGGGTCACATTAAAACAGTCTTGGAAACTGAGTAAACAGTGAAATCAATTTGTAATCAATATTTATTTTATGTGAAAATTATTTCTATAAAGATTTCTGAAATTACGTTTTTACTACAAATTGCGCAAAAAATTGTAACAATTTATAGCTATTAAGACAAAATCCGCATTTTATTGTAAAATTATTTAATTTGTCATTTTCATCACAGAATGCTTCTAAACTTAGTACAGAATTTGAAATGTGGTGGGAATTTCTATTGCTTTTTATATCTAAAAAGAAAAAGAAAAACTAAAACAACAGCTATTTGTTGACAAAATAATCATGTTTGGCAGATCACCCATGTAAATGCAGCAGCCATTTTGTTTTTCTGGTGTTTGTATACTAAAGGACCTATACTTAAAATGAGGGAAAATATGTAAAAATCCCAAACGATTTCTTTACAATTTGTTTAGTGAGATACTGACAGAAAATATAGGCATAATTACTTAATATATAATTAGAAACTATAAAACTCACCAGAGCCAGTGGCATTGTTAAACATGGAAAGAGGACCTTCAGCAAGAAGGCTGACTTGGATATTGCCTGTTTTTATAAATGTTTTTACAAAATATCTGACTCGGTTGACAAAAAGTTGTACATTTCGTTAAACTGAACTTGATTTGAAGACATAGCATCCATTTTTATTTAAAAGTATGCATTTATATTGTTGTTTATCTAAAGTTTAAAATATTTTTTAATCTATATGATGTATTAGGGTCAGAACATAATGTAAATTGGATAAACATTTTGTTACTTAGAAATTAACTTGTGTGCCATGAACTATTCGTGGCATTTTTTTTGCATCTTAATTGTTAGTGTTTCTAAAACAATTTGAGTATGTCACAACCGGATCGGTGGTATCTGAAACATTCAGTACTGTGCCGATGGTGGTGTGTGCAATGACAAAAATGTGTTTTTCACAATTCAAACTAGCAGTTGCTTAACCACATTTCTTAGCACAGCATAGTACCACAGTGACAGCAGTAAACAAAAGACCAAACTCTCAACTTAATGCTCTTTTTGTGCTCCTCTAGTTTGCAGTACTCATTTAGACACCTGTTTCTCTGTCTGCATGAAGACTGAAGCAACTTTCATTCCTGGGTTTTTGCTTCCACCACTATGAGGTTCTTCCTTAATTAATGATGAGGCCTTAACATGTTTATGGCTAGAGGAGAGCTTTTGTTTCCTGGTTGCTGGTTGACTGTATTTCATTACAGAGATACAATGAAAGAGACAAGTTCGTACCTGAAGCCCAGACGCTAAAACTTAGATGTAACACGAATAAATAAAAGTCAAAGACTCAACTCCAAAGTTCTCCCTTAAGGCAAAAGCACTGCTCTTGTCACAACATGTGCACAAGCTCAATACCACAGTCAGCCTTCATGCATTAGCTTCCACCTCTATGAGGTTCTTCCTTAATTAATGATGAGGCCTTAACATGTTTATGGCTAGAGGAGAGCTTTTGTTTCCTGGTTGCTGGTTGACTGCATTTCATTACAGAGATACAATGAAAGAGACAAGTTCGTACCTGAAGCCCAGACGCTAAGACTTAGATGTAACACGAATAAATAAAAGTCAAAGACTCAACTCCAAAGTCCTCCCTTAAGGCAAAAGCACTGCTCTTGTCACAACATGTGCACAAGCTCAATACCACAGTCAGCCTTCATGCATTAGCGTATGCTAAGCACACAAGGTGCTTTCCTCTCTCAAACACTTTCTTTTGAGGTTCGGTAATATATCTGTGGTTTTCATGACAGTGCAGTCAATAGGAGCTTTGCTGAGTACACAGTGAAAACGGCTAAAATGAGGGTCATAAATGGGTGATTCTTCAGTTAGATGCACTTTTGACTAGCCTACTTGAAATCTTGAAAAATTAAACTTCTTCAAACTACATTTTACTGGGTGGATTTTTAGTTGTGTGTGATGGTTTAGTTTTTGGAGAAAACGTTGGCTAAGCCATAGCTATCAGTCACTCAACATACTGAAATTAAAATAAAAAGAAACCAGTTCGATGATGACACTAACAAATACTCTCAGATCATGATGTAAAAAAAAAAGTTTAAAGGGAGATGTTTTTGGAGATGCTCTTGCCTGTCCCTTTTCATTTCTAACTCAAAAAAAAAAAAAAAACTTTTAAAAACTCTAAAATGCTTGGTGTGATGCTATGATAGCAGTATGTTAAAAAAATACAAAGTTGTACACAAATATACAAGTTTTACACAGAAGCGTGAAGTAGAATTACCGAACATCAACATTTTTTTTTTATAAATGTATTAGTCCAAAAGTCCAGATTAATTTTCCACAAAACACTCTAGTAATTAAAGAGACACATAATGTTTGAATGTATTATAATAGGCAAAAAAAAAGGCAAATTCTCAGTCATCTGATAAAGGCCTTGAAGCTGGCCAAAAAGTCAAGTTTTTAAAGAAATAGTGTAAATTTGTAGAATAAGTGTTGCTAAAACTAAATGAACTGTTCTTAAAAAATAAATAAATAAAACCTAAATAATTCAAGAGGACAGAAAAGTTTCCTTGATTTAACAATCACTCATATATTGTTAAATAACCATGTCTTGCTGATTTACTGCAACCAAATATACAATTACCTTGTAGTGAGTACATTCAAAATGTAAAATCTCATTCTATCCATAAACTTTTACCTTTGTACTGAACTGTAAACATTAACAACTGCAGCGCAGTTTAGTGTCCATGGAGTTAAACCAATTCTCTCTGCGAACAAATACCAACAAACCCTGTATTGTGAAGATGAGTGGTTACTCATTTGCATCGACATAGTCTCTTCTTATAAATGTAACAATTCATAGAAGCTATTTTCTGCCATAAATAGTGGTTAAGGGCTCCATTTCTGCTGCCAAGAGCTTAAGGATGCAAGGTGGGTGACTAATAGTATTACTGTTTACTAAGAAATGTGACTGTACTACAGTTCATGAAATAAATAAAAAAACTCTTACAATAATGTCTTTATTGTATGCCAGAATGGCAAATCATTTCAGAACAACAAATTCACACCTTAATGACTTCATGATTTGTTTCATTAGACATCTTTCTCAAACTTTCAGTATTGTTCAACCAGACAGCAGTTTCCCGTTGGACGTTTGGTGGTTAATAAATAAGAATATGCCTCAGTAGTGCTAACAAATGTGAACAAGCATTTCCGAAATACATTTGTGGGTGTTGAATTAACATTAAAGGGATCATTTACCCAAAATTGTGTCATCATTTTCTCCCCTCATGTCGTTCCAAGCCTGTGTGACTTTGTGTGGACGATATTCCGAAGAATGGGTCTACTTTTTTGTCAATACAATGAAAGTCACTCAGGTCCAAAGTATTTTTTCAAAACACTGTATCTCCTTGATACATAGAATAAGGTCAGATTTTATATTTCTGGGTGAACTCTCCCTCTACTGAAACTATTAAAACACAACCAGCTGAAACTTTTCTGTAGCGCTATGCATTCATATGCATTTCAGAAAGAACTTAAGGGTGTGTGGCACAAGACTGTAAGGCCAAACCCTTGCAAACACAACAGTCTAGCAATATTTCACTGTTGACAAAACACACTTTAGGTTTTCTCGTCGGATGTTTCTAAGCTGTTGTTACTAAGGAAAAACCACAACATTTGAACTTTGTTCCCCACAAATATTAAATATATGGCCACATCCTTGACTAAAGCATAAATTAGCTCACCATAGTTTAAATATGATCGTTTTATAATGTGAAAATCAACAAATGCAAGTTTCAAAGTCCAGTTTTTGGGGAAGACTGATCAAATCGCTGTTGCTTTGGCAATTCTGAACTGAAGCTCTCTGTGATGTAGAAAACATACAAATAATAAACTCATCATAATCAAATTGAAATATATGACAAACATTTAACTGCATCATGCCACAAATTTGCATGTAAATTTATAGTCACTTTTAAACTTGCTCTCTGTATCTGTAGTTTCGGTGTGTGTGTGTCATGCTGGTGCTGCAGAACCTGTTTGGTGGCTCCACATGCATTTATCTGACAGAAATCCCATGACAGAGAGGATGACAGTCATATTCACTTGGAGTTTAGAGGGGTCAACATCAACGGCTACAGATGCACTCACATTAACAACATTGGGTAAGTGACTCACTCTGACCAGTGCTTAAATAAATCATACCGAATCAGAAAGAACATCATAGTGCAATTTATCATCCTGCGTCATCTAATGGGAACTGATAAATTAAGTTACTTGCAAAATGCAGAGGTTTGTCATGTCAAATCAGACCTAAAGAAGACTATTCTGTTGTTGTAACAGCTCCTTTAATATCTCGTTTAATATTTGTGTTTGATGTGCACTTTGCTCTGATTGTTGTCATAAATGTGAGTCTATTGCGGTTTTACTGATTAACACTAGTTGTAAATTGAAAACGGTCACAAAAATGTGAACAGGAGAAACATTTGGATGAGCTGAAATTTTCAGCACTAATTAATCATGCATCATTGTGCATGCTATAAAAATGAGGAATAACTTATATGGTATGACTTTTGAAAGCAGTGATGTTTTTTTTTAGCATCAGATTATTTTAGAAGCAAGTCTTTGGGAAACTGTTGTGGTGGTGGGTGAAGCTGAAACATTAGATGATTCCCGCTGCTGATTAAACTCAATGCTTTACTGAGCAGAGTAATTATATTGTTCTGATCTTGACTGTGAAATCTTAAATTCATTGTCAAGACCATCTGAACCTTCTAATCGCAGTCTGAATAATATGCTTTAGAGAGACAAAACAGAAATAAATTGGAAGATAGATATTTAGGGGGGAAAAAGTCAAGAGAGATACAGAGTGACCTTGTATTTATCTCCTCATCTTTCTTTCATCTGAACAAACTGGTTCTCCTCATTCTCCACAGTCCATCCATTCCTAAAACATTCCTGACACAAACCACACATACACAATCTGTTACAGAGACAGAATACCAAGTTCAAAAGCATTTTATTTTGAGTTAAATTAGGAGGTTGTTTAATAATCTAAAATTTGAAAAATTGGGCATGTAGAGGCTGTACTTTGCACATATGCAAGGTTTCTGCAATTTTCTTAAAAAAAATCTCTGCTTGCCTGTGAAATGTTAGCTCAAACCTGAGAGAGAGAATGAAGATGTCATAATGCCATAAAGCCACTGCCCATGTGATTGGTTACCAGACTGCAGACCTCAAAAGGGAGCATCATAAAGCATCATTTGTTTATATTTTGTTCTAAGCAATGTGGTTTGCAGCATGGAATAGTATCTTCCTTTCTTATTTACTTCACTTTTTAACAAACACCTTCTCACTATGAGATCTAGTGAATGTGATTAACTGCATTACAGCTGATTACATCTGTTTTTGAAAAACTGGAGGCGGTTCCTGACTTTTCCTTGCCACTTCCCTTTTCCCTTTTTTATTTAATATGTATATAACTGATCTTGATTAAAAAAAAATAATAATAATAACAATGCTATCAATCAATTCATTTTTAAAAACATGTAAAAGTGGTGCTTAGATTAGCTTTATTACCAAGCAATGTACAAGACTACTAAAATGATGCAATATAGATGTAACAAGTGCCTCGAGGAGTGTGGGATGAGGTTGAAAAGGAAGCAAGGAAGTAACCACACACCCATGCACTTATATGCTCATTTTATGGAGTAAAGATGACATGACGATTGCTTGCAACATGTTTGTTTTGAATCAGCAGCAGGTCTAAAACTGGCTTTAGATTAAAATTACAATTAGTCATTGTACTTCCATTGTATGTTCCTAAAAATACTAAAATGAAATGTTTTGTTGAATGGCTTTAGGTCAGTCATTTTCCTTGAAAATGTTAAATGTAGCCTACTTTTTATAAAATGAATATCCACATAATATAGTCCTTAATGTAATGATAAAAATTACTTCAAGTCTTGTTGCTTTTTGTTTTGACAGATCTCCTGAAAACTGGTATTCATGACATGTCAGTTGTATTTAAAGAAGTGAAGACATGATGGTTGGTACCCTCTCACCAAAATAACAATTTAAAAATTCTTGTCATTTTTTAACAGAATTGCACACAGAAAATATTCCTAACACCTGGCAGACGTAATCAGATTTGTTTAGCCAATCAGAAGTCAGGGCGTGCCTGACTCGATGGTTAAGTCTGCTAGAAGTTTCAACATGGCTAACAATAGTTTACAGCACCTTTAATTGCATTTCACACATTCATTATACCTCTGATTACATCCTTGCCATGGCATAGCACATAATTTTTACTTTTGCAAATAATATTATGTATTTATGAGATTATAAACAAAACACTAATGTATGGTAGTAAGTCACCTTGTTCATGTGCAGAATGGAGAAATAAAGATTCATGCCCTCTCAGAGACTTTGGAGGACACAGAAAAAGGAGGGGTCGTAGTCACAGGGATCACAAATCCAGCAATCAACCTGAAGGAAGGTAAAGAACTCACATGTATCCTAGGCTGCGTTTACACTTGGCATTAACATGCGATCTCCGTGATCTGATCAAGCAGATCGGATCATCAGTCAATCAGGACATGGCGCGTTTACACTTGGCAACATCAGGTGACTTCTCTATCTGGATAACTGATCGGATCTGTCTTTCCCGCGCAATATTTAAATAAGTCTGCAGAGAATGGCCCAGTGCAAAGTCACCCTGAAGTGGTGGGTTTTCTTTTGAAAAACCTTTTCAGTCGCGGGACATTTTACAAATCAAAGATAAGTGTAGGAGTCTCACTAGCGCTCCACACGGGTGTTCTCCGTCTTTCTTCTGACAGTTCGCGAGAGAGGGGGCAGGGTTTTGCGTGATGTCAACCTGCGAATGCAGACACGATGGCTGGATTGCGTTTACATTACACTGAGATCCGATCACAATGCATCCTCGACTACCTCTGGAGCAGGACACGCTGATCGGATAACATTCCGATCAGAAGCGCGTTTACACTTGTCTTTTCAATGTGTATGAGGACAACATCTGGATACAGGTCACATGTAAATGCCAAGTGTAAATGCAGCCCTATATGCTGCCTCAGTCATCCAACAAGCAAACTTAATGATAGTAATGGATTCTGTAACATACCTTATCTTCTCTTTTTGTCTCTCGCAGGAGATCAGCTTGTTGCTGCAACCGTTCATCTGGACCACCTCAGTAAAGATGAAGTGCTAAAATTGATCAGAATACTCGAGCCCTATGACAAGAACCTTGAACTCAAGACAGCAAAAGATCTGAAAGCAGGACTGGTAAGCAACACTGAGAATTAAAGAAAAAGCAAAAATAGAGAATAATTGGGTCTCATAATGTCTTCATCTCATCTTCCTCTTTAGTCTCTTGGTGATCTTCGACTGAACAGTGAGGCAGGACTTCAAGCACCAGGTGTTCAGGTTAATGGGCTAAATGGACAGATAAATGCCCCAAGGCTTAAGGGTGGGATCTCAACCCCAACAGTAAATGCAGAAATGCCACAGATTGAGCTAAAGAATGCCACACCTAACTTCAGCCACCCAGGGTTCAAAAGGCCAACTTTTGGCTTGTCTGCACCAAATCTCGAAGGAGCAGGTCTGGATGGTACATTAGAAGCACCTGATGTCAGTGTCTCTACCCCTACTCTTAACACCCCAGATGTTTCTGTTAATGTGGACAAACCTGAACTGAAGACCAAAACGCCCAAGTTCAAAATACCCACCTTCAGTCTTCATGGTAAAAAACCAAAGGTTGATGGTGATGTGAATCTAACCTCCCCAGACATAAATGCTGACCTAAAAACCCCTGATCTGAATCTGTCGGCCCCAAAGATTAATGGAGAAATTGGGACCCCTGACGTAGACATGACCTTGCCAAAAGCGAAGCTCAGTGGTCCAAACCTGGACATCGAAACACCAAAAGCTAATATCGAAGCTCCCTCTGGCAAGATCAAATTTCCTAAATTAAAGAAAGCAAAAACTACAAAAGTGAAAGTACCAGAGGCAAGTGTTGATACAAAGCTTTTTGCTCCAAAAGTAAATGCAGATGTCAGTGCACCAAATGTTGACATTGATCTGCCAAGAGCCAACCTTGAAGCTCCAGATGTAGATATTAAAACTCCTGATGTTGATATAAATGCTCCCTCTAGGAAAATAAAGTGGTCAACATTTAAGAAACCCACATTTGGGCAGAAGGTTAAAGCATCAGAGGTTGGTTTAGATGCCAATGTCTCAACACCTGATTTAAATCTCTCAGCACCAAAGATAGATGGAGATATCAGCATCCCAAAAGGAAATGTCAATTTACAGAGCACTGATATTGATGTAAAAGCACCTGCTTTAGACATTAATGGTCCGACTGCAAAGCACAAGTTCTCAACTCTTAAAATGCCAAAGCTAAACTTACATAAATCAAAGCTGAAAACTCCAGGTCTAAATGCAGGGGTACACGCACCAGACTTGGACATGTCGGCTCCTGGGGTAGATATTAATCTGCCAAAAGCTGAACTGGAAGGACCGAATCTAGATGTCAAGTCACCAAACCTCAACCTCTCTGCTGCAGATCTAGACATTAAAACTCCAGCTGCTGATGTGACGGCACCATATATTGGCATAGAAGCTCCATCTGCAAAGGTAAAGAAGCCCCATGTTAAACTGCCTAAAATAAATCTATCTGGGCCAAAAATGAAAGGTCCAGATGTAGACCTCAATGCACAGGCAGATCTCCATGGACCGGACCTAGACCTGAAAGCTCCAGATCTCAGTCTTTCAGCACCCAAAGTGGATGGCAAACTTAGTGCTCCAGATGTGGATCTGAACTTGCCCAATGCTAATGTCAAAAGTCCAAATGTAGACCTTGAAGCCCCAGACATTGACATTGATGCCCCCTCTAGCAAAGCCAAGGTACCTCACTTTAAGCTGCCTAAATTTGGTCTTTCTGGACCTCGGGTTAAAACACCAAAACTAGATGCACCTGATGTGGATGTGAACATGCCCACAGCAGAACTCAAAGCACCTAATGTAGATGTTAAAGCACCTGATCTTAGTGTTTCAACACCTAAAGTTAAAGGTGACATTTCTGCTCCTTCTTTAGACCTTGGTTTAACAAAAGCCGACTTAAATGCTCCAAGTGCAAACATTGGGGGAAATCTAAAGTCACCAAATCTCAATCTCACCACCCCAGATGTAGACCTAGACTTGCCAAAAGCAGAGCTTGAAGGACCTGATGCTACCCTTAAAGTCCCAGATGTTGACATTAATGCCCCATCTGGAAAATTTAAGATGCCACATTTCAATTTACCAAAACTGAATTTGACTGGGCCAAAAGTAAAAGGGCCTGAGCTGGATGCTAATGCAGATCTAGATCTCTCAGTTCCCCAACTCGGAGGACAATTAAATTCACCTAGTGTTGACTTAAATCTTCCCAAAGCTGTTACAAGAACTCACTGGAGCGGTTGACCTCAGTACTGACCCTACAAAAACAACTAATGACGCGGTTGTCTCGGTCTCCTCAGTCAAGACAAATCTTAAAGCTTCTTCTCCGTCTGTTGGGGTCAATGGACAGACAGCTAGTGTAGATATCCGGGAAAGGCTGAGATTGTCTAATGCACGTACTAGAAGCCCAGATTTTGGCATATTTTCAGAACCAGGCAGCCCTACAAAAGTGAATAGAGGAACATGTAAAGTCACAAAGCCTGATGCTGATAAGGACTACCCAGTAATTGATACAACTAGCAATGAAGATGACACCAAGATTGCCCTCAGCTTGAACAACATGCTTGGTTTGCCAACAGATTAAACCTTAAATAAAACCAAGAGCCTTGTTAGTGTAGTTCCACACCCACTGCATAGTGCATATGTAAAATAATATGTAAAAAAATTCACCTCCAGCTGTTTACTTTTAAAATGGGTGGAGTATTAACAGAGATGTACTTATTTTTATAATCAGTTATATACATAATTGTATAAAGTTCTCTTTAAATGTGCAATGATTATATCTTCTCAAAACATTGACAAGAACATGAAGGAAAATATGCTGAATCTCTCATTCTGTCTTATTTGTCACTGTTTTTATGTAATATTATCTAATATATAGTCTTTTGTTTATACTTATTTCCATTCCAATTATATACATCTATATATTTGTCAGTACTGCAAATTGGAAAAAATAAATAAATAAAATAAGTCAAATTTTTACATCTATTAAATATCACGTGTGTCTTTGTGTGTTTCATGAAGCATGTACCTATATTTGCAAGGGCACAAATCTCTCAAAAGACTTCAATAAAGTTTATGATATGATCACTGCATGGAAAATTAATTTTAACACTCACTCCAGTTTTGATGATGTCAGACCATTATTCACCACTGACATTCAAGCGATGCCAGTAGTTCATAATGTATTGCAGATGAAAAATACTTTGTATTTACACTATAATGGTAGGTATAACAAATATTCAGATACTGTGTATATAAAAGTTTTATTTTTAAACAGAGAACCCCTGATGCACATAAACAGGCTTTAATTTTTAGACACAGGAAATAAAAAGCTAGGTAGAGTACATGGCACAAAACCAAACACTTTTTAAAGTCTTGTTTAGAAGAGGTAATGTTGTCACATTCTACCCTACTACCTGCATTGTAATTTACATTTGACCATACATTTTGAAACAGCCGGACCCTGCATTTTTGAAACTAATATTTTCAATAAAGTCCAGTCAACTTCCAGATCCACTGTTCTCTGCAGTTATACTGCTATTTTACCACTCCTTTCTCAGAGACATGCTAAATCTTTCTTAAAGTCTCAAAATAATAATAAAAAAAAATAAGTGCCATTCATACCAAACATGATACTAAATTCAAGTGCTCAGTGAGCAGTGCAATGGGAATTTTGATATGTATCACAATGTTTTACATGCTCAAATTCATGTAAAACAATGAAGAAGATTCCATTTTTATACACTGAAAGGAGATGCCGTTTTTGTGTGATTAATTCTAGAATGACCCTGTTACTAGAATGCAGGCAAGAATAAAGGTGAAAGGTTGTCTTAAAACTCATTTAGATATCGAGAACAATGACTCATTATAGTATATGTTACTAATTAAATGACACTTCATAAGACCACCAACACTGGCACACCGCCAGCAGATGACTGTTTGTATTAAAATAAATTAAATGCTGTATGACCGGAATCACAGAGAATTTCCAGACAGAATCTAAATGAGTAATCACACCTGAGTGGTCTTTCCATTTTCAACTGAAGTGCTGGGGTGCTACTGCATATATTTGTTGCATATATTTTACCACATAGCTAATACAGCTAACCAGACGGTGACATATGGAGTGATGAAACCAGCCAACGGTTACCAAAAAATAAACTACGTCCAGTGTACAACCTCGTAAAACCTGTCTTTGTCCCACCCGTTCAGTAATGTGTGTTCTGACCTCCTGCTCATCCATGCAGTCATGAATTTCAGTTTCTACCAACACGTTTCTCCTTTGAGGTCCAGTTATTGTGAAGTACCAGCTAATGGGCCTGCTGCCAGCGCGAGGGCCAGTCGTTCTCCATCCATCTCTGGAGCAATCGAAGCACATCAATGCGCTGGTAAAGCTGGCAGAGTGCGGTGAGCTCCGTGACAGGTTTCTGGTTGTAGCGCAGGAGGAACTCTTGAGTGGGACTGTGGTAGGTGGGACCGTGTGTGCGCTGCTCTAGAAGCGTGAGCTCGTCGTAGCTCATTCCCCAGCGGCTTGCAAAGTTCTTCCAGTTTTTGACAGTGCAGTGAGTCGGATCGAGCTTCAGTCTTAGAGTGTACAGAAGGTCTTCGTCGTTCATCAGGTCACTGATTTTGGGTGGAGGAGCAGAACATAAACACTCCTTACAAGCCTTGTGTTCTTTACCGAAGTCTACAGAGTGGGGAAAGAAAAGCAGACATTGCATAAAGTGCTTAAAGTCAGGATATCTCCAAAATTCATGCTAACAGTAACAATAGCACACAGTAACAAAACCCAATTTACACATGGTTCTTAACCCTCTGAGGGCTGTTTGTCTATGAAGCGCATTTTATTTTAAAACACTTCTTTTAAACCCTTTCTGTCACCTGATGGAAAACAAACACTTTTAAAATGAAAATGATATGAAATTACCAAAATAACCAGTAGATGGCAACAGAGGATCACTCATTAGCTCAGTTGCCAATTCCACTCCCTAGTTCTTATCAGGTCTTGCATTTAGATTTATTTGAACAAATTTTAGTACTTTTATTGTACTGAAGTATGAAGTATAGCAAGCGCAGGAAGTCACAAAGTCTCATGTCATTAAATAAACCCAGACTCCAACAATCTAGAAGGGTTAATTATTTAAATAATTTTGCACTGGTTAACTACAGATTTAATAATTTAATTAACACAATAATAATTAAATAATAATGCATTAATACCTTCAAATATTTTTAGATTTAATTTAAAAACTTCTTTTTTTTTTTTTAAATTGCTTTACTTTTTTTTTTTCTTTTAACTGTAGAAGCTGCTAAATGTATTCAGCCAACCCTGGCTTGTTGCTGTTGTAGGTTTGTTGCTCGGCATTTACACTGCATCACTTAATGCACAGGTCTATTTTTTAATTGGCTTGTCAGATGTTGTGTTCCGTCCGTTTCTACAGTGATCACTGTCAGTCATATCCAACCCTCACACAACTCACACTGTTCTCACGCTCTCATGCCATATGTCCATTTTCTCACTCTGTGCTACTGATGTGATGTCTGTCTGTATAAGTTCTTGTTTTTTATATTTAGAATATAGTTAAGCAACATCAGACCAGGAAGAAGCAAATGATTAAATTACCTATTCATAAAGTCATCAGTCACTTGCTTTGTTCCTGAATGAATCAGTTCTTTTTTAACAAATTAAATGATTCAAGGACTTATTCATTTCATGACAGTAACTTGCCGCCACCTACTGGTGGTTTTAGTTTCTAATATGTGACTCTGGACCACAAAACCAGTCATAAGTAGCACGGGTATATTTGCAGCAATAGCCAACAATACATAAAGAGTGAAAAATTTAAGGGGGTCTGAATACTTTCCGTACCCACTGTATATATCTGCTGTTTAATTCTTAAACTGAATGTGATAAGAAAACTGTACAGATTTATTGTTAGCAATAATGCATTAATACCATATTGTACGGTGGCCGAGAGAGCTCAACGCGCTGAAAATAGAAAAAACACCTGCAAATTAAGAAAACATCTTCATCAATTTGTTTTTCTTTTATGCCAAAAATCATTTGGATATTACGTAAAGAAAATGCTCCATGAAGATATTTTGTAAATTTCCTACTTTAAATATATTAAAACCTAATTTTGGATTAGTAATATGCATTGCTAAGAACTTCATTTGGACAACTTTAAAGGTGATTTTCTCAATATTTAGATTTTTTTCACCCTCAGATTCCAGATTTTCAAATAGTTGCATCTCGGCCAAATAATGTCCTATCCTAACTAACCATACATCAATGGAAAGCTTATTTATTCACATTTGAGATGATGTATTAATCTAAATTCTTTAAAAAAAAGGACCCCTATGACTGGTTTTGTGGTCTAGGGTCACATATAAGAATTTGACATAAAAGATTAGAATATGTTACCCAAAAATGTATGGACAACATATCTTTTGTGGATCTATAAGTAAAAATATATTTATAATAAAGAAACAGACCCCTCCATACCTCTTACTCCAAGCTGAACTTAAAGTTGGCAACCCTGCTAAGCAATGACTCATGGAACAATTTAGCGGATTCACTCACACAAGTATTTACACTGATGTTTACATATTTATTTATTTATATATATATATATATATACAGTGGGTACGGAAAGTATTCAGACCCCCTTAAATTTTTCACTCTTACAACACAACCAAATAAAGAAACGCACGGCAAAAACAGAAACATGCTGCAAATACTCACAACACAAACAAATAAAGAAACGCGCTGCAAAAACAGAAACGTGCTGCAAATGCTCACAACACAACCAAATAAAGAAACGCGTTGCAAATAGGCACAGACCACATCGAAAACGTTTAAGGGAACCGCAAAGTGACGAACATGGCTAGTACATATTTATCAATGTTTGCTCTGAAAGGTGAGATTTTTGTACTGTGAAAGGTTATGTAAGCTGGCTTTTACAACTTACCTTACAAAAATTAACCATAGCCTACTATTAAAATTAATTAATACATTTATTACATAAGAAACATGAAAACAAAAAAAATGGTTAGTAACATGCACAAATTAACCATGGATTTACTACACTAACCATAGTTTTAACCATGATATTTGTACAACTGTGGTTATACAAATGGTAATCAATATTAAAAAAAAAACATGGTTAATTTTCGCTTTGTTGGGGTAATTTTGGCATTGTTGGGGTCCTCCCGTTGTGGTTTGTACTTGCGTTTCTGTATTTGTTTGTGTTGTGAGTATTTGCAGCGCGTTTCTTTATTTGGTTTTGTTGAGAGCATTTCCAGCACGTTTCTGCTATTTGCATGTGTTTTCTGAAGTTGCAGCACGTTGAGCTCTCTCGACCACCGTAATATTGCCCCATTTTTATAACATTGTGTCCAATATGTCCATACACAGTTGTGTACAGTGGGAATGGTAGTATTCTAATATTTACACATACCTGATGAAACAGAAGATGATGGAATAAATTCACTACCGTCATTTTCCACAGGCTGAGTGATTAAAAAAAAAAAAGAGATGGTATTATTGTATTATTGAAGTTAAAGATTTAACAAAGAAGGCTTAAGTATTACACATTGCACAAATACATTAAAGGGAACATCGGATGCCCATTTCCCATAAGTTGGTATGACTCTTTAGGGTCTTCATGAAATGTCTGCAAAATACTTTGGTTAAGATTCCTTAATGGTTAATGTTAGATTCCTAACATGTCAAACATGCACAGGGGAATTTGGCATTAATATGAAAACCACATATTTCTTACACAGCCCACATGATACAACTCCTTGAGAATCAGTATACCACACAGTGAGTGGTCTGAATCTATAAATAAGGATGTTGTCGGAAATGTGTACGTGACTCCGGCAGATAATGATAGAAAGTGATCAGACCCAACTAATTTCCAGTGGAAGATGCAAATTGAAAGACTCACTTGTCGTATCCTGTCCACCGCTGATGACAAATATCCAGGGGGAACAGAGCTGAGCTGTAGGGTTACAGGATCTGTAGAGAAGCAGAGATTCTATGAATAAACCCGTTGATCTTTTATTAACACTTTATGTCTTCATGTTCTATTGAACACGATTATATGGAAAGTGTGGAGGCTGACCCAAAGGTCACCACTCTCATTACCTGAGATCAGCGGAACTGATTAAATATGCAGACAGGAAATAATCATTCATTGTATGACTTTACACATTTATCACTACCAATACAAGCAGCAACATAAATAAACAATAAATAAATAAATACCTCTGATAGCTTGTGGATCAGTGACCTGAATGGGGTAATTTGATCTCAGAGACTGAAACACACGCACAAACCATCAGTAAAGACCCCCAGAGGTCAAACATCACATCACACACATAGGAATCAAGACCTCAAGGAAAACAATACACCTTTGTTCCTCTTTCTACATGTTGGGACACATTTGAAGAGAGGTGGTGTGTACAGTGTAGCGAAGGGAGAAAAATTTAACTTTCAGATGTGTGGATAAATGAGCAGAGAACATGCTAGAACAAACCTCGGAGACTTCGTGTAGGGCGTCCCACAACATCGTAGGAGTGTGAGTTTCAAAACCTGCTCCTCCCATTCAATGCTACTTTCATATCATGTATAAAATCATGTCTAACCTACATAATCTGTTGTGTTTGGTGGCTGCCGTCGCATCATCCAGGTGGATGCTGCACACTGGTGGTGGTTGAGGAGAGAGACCCCTAACCCCCCTCCAACCACACACAAACATGATTGTAAAGCGCTTTGGGTGTACAGTAATACACAATAAAGCGCTATATAAATGCATCATTCATTCATTCATAAAGAAATAGAGAGGACTGTCAGTAAAAATTACTAAGTGACTGTGAGAGGAAGGAAGTGTGAGAGATGCGTGTGTGTGTGTGTGTCTCTGCGTGAGAAGCACAGCGCGAGTAATTCAGTGGCATCACTGGCATGTGGCAGATTCAAACACAGATATCTTTACTGTTCAATAATTCTGTTATCGCCCCAATTTGCGATACCAAAACAATGCATAGCTAGAATTCTACAGTGAGTTGTTTAGCAACAAACAACTAGGCTAATCATAAATTGAACGGTGCTTGCCTTAATAAATATTGATTAGCTTTGTACAGCCATGCAAATGTTTAATTTCAGTGTCTAAAGGAAAAAAAACTACACAAAATGGCAATCTTTGTTTATACTGTTTTAAAACCAAAGTCATCATTAAATAAAAATAAAAAACTAAATACATGTTATTGATCTTAATGTGAACGATTCATACATTCATGCGTTTTATTTTATTCTTTTGAATAATCTGCTTTAATCAAATGTAAGTCACAATGCAGAAGAAAAGTTATGTCATTACTTCTGTTACACTTTAACACAATCAGAGCTGGGGTTTTTTCCACAAATGGAAATGCAGTCATTTAAACAGGTCATGTGCTAGTTGTGCTACTGTATTCAATCATTTTTTTCAGTCTTGTAAGTAAATAAGAATGTTAAACCAAAATGTAACTAGTGAAATATCGAAACTTAACCATTCATAAATTTGGAAAAAAACATAAAAACAGCAAGGAACAGAGATACATAATGAGAAACATGGGACAACTTGTCCCCGAAATTAGTATTTTACTCTTCTGTTGCATTTCAGAGGCAAAGCGTAAAAAGCATGACTTCCATGTTTCTGAGATTTGCTAAAGAGACACAACTTCAGACATCAGACATAAAACTGACTGTCTGTTGCTTGAGGTTTGGTGAGGGGAAAGACTGATCATGCATGGTTATCCCCACAATCTCACCCACACCAGACAGCTTAACCTCTGGTTGTACCGTGAAATGTGTGTGTTGACCACCAATGCTACTTCACACGAAAGGCACAATTCTGAGGAATTAAGAAGAAATTTTTGTTCGCTAAAACAGTCCTTGAAAAAAAAGGAAAGCATATGCACAAAATATAGGGTATTTTCTAGGAAATACCTTCAACTGAAACAGGATGTTGCCCTTTCACTGCAATCATGATGACTGCTGAAAGTACAGGCAGGGAAAAAACAAGCAACAAACTCTGATGTAAGCATCAAACCGGAAAGGGTGCCTAGCACCTTGCTTGAGCTGATGTTATCTATGGAAAGTTATTTTCACTTATGTTGTCCCACTGCAAAAATACCCAATACTAATAAAAAAAAAACTTTCACAATCCAGCGCGTTTCATTTTTTACAGGAGTAGAGCTATAAAAGGGTGCCTAGCACCTTGCTTGAGCTGATGTTATCTATGGAAAGTTATTTTCACTTATGTTGTCCCACTGCAAAAATACCCAATACTAATAAAAAAAAAAACTTTCACAATCCAGCGCGTTTCATTTTTTACAGGAGTAGAGCTATAAGCTTAAGCTCATGGACAGATCAATCTACACGTGCTACATTTAACCCCGGTCAGTACTGTAGACGAATCTAAACCTGTGCAGCCTGAATCCATTCATGACTGTTTCTGCTCAGCCAGGGAATGCAGAGAGCATGTAGCCGCTTGCTCGGGATGCACTTGAAGAGATAAAATGTAAACCACATCATAATATAATCCTGCAGGGCAAAACTCTCTGCACAGATATTCTTCTGCATGGCCACCCATACACTAACAGAAGCAACACGCAAATACTGCAGTATAAACCCCGTCACCTCTACAGAAGAACAAGTAAAGTCCTTTGAAATAAAGACAGAGCAAAACCAACAAGTTTTTTCATCCTTTTACAGCACAAACTGCAGCCTCAGCATGAGAAAGTCTACCTGATTTGATGCAACTCAACATTATTATATATATATATATATATATATATATGTATACACACACACACACACATATATAGCCTATACACACACACACTCACCATGACATAAACTATGATGTTCCCTATTGTACCATGAAGTTACCCTGTAAATGTTCACCTCTTGACATTTCCAACTTCATTAGGCTAACGTTATTTAAAAAAAACTGAAAACCAAGTACTCCGAACCAAAACAAAACAACCGTCCATCATTTTGCCGCTCGTGTCCTGTGTAAAGCGCGTGTATTCTCCAGCTACAAACAAGCGGATTTACGTTACTTACCAAACGGCTCGGCGACCGCCTTCAAACTCGTCATGTTCACTACAATTGTTTCAAACATAGGAGATGATCGCTGATGACCTTTACACGATGGTTGGATTTAAATGTTGTGTACGGCGCCGGTGAGCGCGTGCTGTCCCGGTAGATAGAGCCTAAACGAAAACCTTCAAACTACCTGCTCTAACTTATCCTGCGCAGAACATCAGACATATGCTTGTGTGACGTGAGCTGTGGAGATTGAGAACAGGACGCTTGTGTGTCTCTCTCCCACGCAAGGAAATTGCGTAGATGCGCGAGCATTTACGCCACTGATAACGCCACATTTTCTCACCTCTGCCTCTACACAGGTTTAATGTCCCTTAATGTATAAACACTGTGCTTGGTTTGTATAAAAGTAACAAATGTATACATAATACTTTACTAATTAAATGATAAGGTTTGATTAAAGATATCTTAATTATGATAATGTGAATAAACCTCGACTTACACGTATGAATGAATCAATGCATCAAGTAAAAATAAAATATTTGCCTCGACTACACGTGAGTTCTCAAACATATAAACTTAAATTTTTTTTTAACTTGGCTACAGGCCTATTTTAATTTGTAAGAAGCGGATATATGTACGCTTTGTTTTATTAGCCTACTTGATTTTACAGGAAATTAAAACATAGCAGGCTATTTGTTGCATCTTAAGGTGAGCAAACCTACCTGTTTACACTCAAAAATGCATATTTTGTCAGCTATGAACGTCAGTCGCAACCTACATTTAACTTGCTGGGCGTACTACTAAAAATAACCTGATGACCTATGTAGCTATAAGAAAGTGGTTGGGGAAAAAAACCCTCCCTCTAAAATAATTGTTTTAGTGTGTCTGTATTTCACAATGTCACCACTGTGGGTCGCTATAAGCACACGGTCTAAAAAATACATTATTTGCCTAATAATAATTTCTGCAAAGAATAACAGAAGGAATTGTTTTGCCGAGGTCTGGCTTGCTTAGGGTATTTTCTGTAAAGATAACATTTTAACAGCGTACCGAGAGAAGAATTCGGTTTGATTAGCTTTGATTTATCGATGAGATTAAATCGAATTAAAAGTAGGCTTTTAGAAAAGAGCACATGCTTGGGTGCACACAGTAGTGTTCCACATGCAGAATAGTGACAAAGCGCAATCACGTTTTACTTGTAGAATAGTGACAGAGTACAAAGGGAATAGTGTGAGAGCAAAATAGTGTTCCACATGCAGAGTAGTGACAAGAGAAGTGTATAGTGACAGGGCACAGTGGTGTTTCTACATGTGGAATAGTGACAGAGCAGAATAGTGTTATAGAATAATGAGAGCAGAATAGTGTTATAGAATAATGAGAGCAGAATAGTGCTCTGTATATATAGAATAGTGACAGAGAAGTGTTATACCTACAGAATAGTGACAAAGCAGAATAGTGTTCTACATGTAGAACAGTAAAAGAGCAGAGTAGTGTTCCAAACGAATTGAAACATAGTATAATAATGTTCTATATGTAGAAAATGGTCAGAGCACACTAATGTTCTATACGCAGAATAGTGACCAAGCAAGACCACATATTGTGCTTAAAGAGGATCTCAGCGTTAAGGAGTAAACAGTTCTTCACTCTTCCTCTCCAAGCTCATTTTATAACACAGTTTGCTTAACCCATCCATATATGTTAATGTTGGCTTCACTTCATTGAGGTGAAGTATTAAATGTATCCATGTAGAAAGAGAACATTAATACACTTCTTGGAAAGCGGCAACCAGAATAATTAGCTGCTCGCAATGTAAGTGCTCCATTTTTTAAAAGGGCAGGCCATGGTCTGATATACAGCCTTGCAATGGCCAGTTTTTATTCCTGATATGGTCAGTTAAACAACAGAGGGTTTGAGAAAAGGGGCATCCTAAATGAAAAGCGAGTGGCTACTGTTAATCTTGTGGTAATGAAATTGAGCACTTCATCTTTAGGGCTAATTATTGAAAAATTAACATGTCTCCAATCATGTCTTATTCATGTGTGTTTACACCAAATACACAAAATAATGTTCTTTTTAGCAGCATCATATGACCCCTTTAATCATTTTTATTCATTGAATAATGAGAGAGGGAGAGTTACTCTAGACGTATCTATATTAGCACAAGACATCCTTACAGTGAATTACACATGAAATTGTATTGTAAATAAATAAATAAATAAAAAATGGTGGACAACTAAAATGTTTTTTTGTCTAGTTCTAAAATTACAAAAGGAGGATTGGATGGAAAAAGTTGATTTGAAATCAAAGTTTGTGGTCTTACATCTTTAATATTGTAAAACGATGTAATGGATGGTAATAATAAAATTATGTTAATTGAGACAGAATTGCTTAATCAGTTTTAATTCAGCTTTGGCAACTAACAAAAGACACTAGATTTTAAAGTGTGATTTATGTATTTAATCACTACTATTGTGTAAGAGTGTTTCCACTTGCCTCATGTTTTTGAGGCAAGTGGGAGTTTAATAAAAAAAACACACAAAATAAAAAATGATTAAAATATAATTAGTATCTACCATAATGAAGCTGTAGGTAAACAACTGTTTTGTCTCATGGTTATCAAAACTTTCTCCCAACAAAAAATGAGTTATTAAACTTAAATATAGACCCTCACTAGACATCTTACACTTGTAAAAGTGCTTTGCTTTACAAAGCATTGCTTTACAATGCTGTGTGGGATGCAAGGAAACAATTATTGGACAATTAGACATTTACAAAATAATTAAATTTAGAAATAGTGTTGGAGTGTCATAAGAAGCTGCTGCATTTTCAAACCGTTTCAGACACGCTCAAAGTTGAGATATCCCCTGGAATGAAATAAAACCTGTTGTTATTAACATAAGTGGATAAAGGACACTTCGTTTCTATTACTTCCATTTGCAATTAAAATTCCTTTGAGGTGCCTCCACAGACTGCATAAAAGTGTCTCAATAACAAGCTGAATAATTGCCCAGAAAGAGGACAACCTCATCTAATGCCTCTTAAAGCATAATGAATACTCCTCTCTTAAATCACAACTGTTTGAGAATATAACAACACAGTGAAACATAAAAACATTGTTGCTTTGTTTCAAGGCCAGAATGTTTTAAGCTATTCAGGATGAGCCTTTTGTATGACTGTATGTGTCATCTTTGCTGCTAACATTTATTTGGTTGAGCACAAGTCACCGTGGCAGGCCCTCTAACATTGTGTGATACATTCACACACACTCTAAAGGGCTCAGGGACCACTGCTCTGCCATTTATGTGACATTTAAAACTCTTTATGCGGTTCAAGATGGTCCTATCTGAATGATATCTGTTTAGAAATGCACACATTCACACACAACACAATACTGAATGGCTTGTGTTATTATTGAACATCATCTCTGCTGATTCATTCAAATGCCACATAACAGTGAATAAGCTATTTAAAGCTGCAAGATAATAGTAAATGAGAGAAAAAAAAGAGAATGACTATAATAAAACGATGTGTCTGCACGCCAGCAGATGCTCTCTTATAAAGAGCATTTCGATCTGAAAACAGCTGATTATGTCTGATTCTGACATAAATGCTTCACATCAGATCATTTTAAACTTTAACGAAAAGCATTTAGGCAGACTTTGTGGATGTGTGGGTGTTTATGAATATTTTGAATATTCTGCCTCTCATATAGCAGCATTTGGCCTAAATGACTAAAAAACAAAAATTCTGTAGGTTTTTGAAACATATGAGGCATAAGAGCAGAAACACAGCTGACACTTGTGTGTTCTGGATGATGGATGAATCTATGTGAATATTATGAAGTTGTACAGTCTTTAATCTGTCCTCCTGTCACATACATTACACTGCAGTGCATTTCACACCAGCTAAAGCTGATGGAAACCCAGTGCACAGCCTCAGGGGCTTCCCAGGTTTTCACATGAGGCCAGATGCACTATGCGTTTCAAATAAGGGTGCTTCTCAAAAGCAAGGCTGCATCCTAGGAAGGCTGAAAAACGTTGTTATTAATTGTATTTGTTTTGTGTCTTAAAGATGTTCAAAATCTTTATTTTCTGACTTTAGCATTACGTGTTTTACAACAGTGGTTCTCAAACCTGTCCTAGAGTACCCGCAGCACTGCACATTTTGTATGTCTCCCTCATCTGTCACACCTGATTCAACTCATCAGCTCATTAGTGGAGGCTGCAAGACCTCCACTAATGTGCAAGAACCCCTGATTTACAAAAAAACAATGTCTTCATCTCTGAAAAAAAAATTTTTGTCTTGCATTTAATAATGAAATTGTATGAGCTCAGTGCTGACTCATTTCCTGCCAATCAATTTTTTTGTGAATTCAAAAGTGTGCAAAGGATTATGGGTGAACACATGCTGAACAAAGGATGCAAAACGAAGGCTGCCTTCCAAGTATCCCTCAAATTGAGTCGTCCTTCAACTTTACTAGAATGCAGCCTTCTGACTGAGAAGCAACCACGCTGTGTCCAAATATGCCTATTCACAGGTAAAAAACAGTATGTGAAAATCTGAAAAACGGTAGGCTATGTGAAAAGAATAGTAGCCTGTGTCAGAATTCACAGTATTAAAAAAAAAACAGTAGATGAAAAGTACATGGGTTAAATACTACTTCCGCTGAGATTCTGAAGTGCACATTTGATGGACACTTTATATCCCACGAGACCACTAGAGAGGATTTGGGAATGGTAGTTAAGCTACAGAATTGACTAGGTGACGTTCGTAGTAGGCTACGTCCCAATTTCATTCATGCTATCTATAATCATACTATTATGATTAATGTACTTTTTTAACTATTACAAAGTAAGTTTCAAATAAAGTACCTAGACAGCATATGCGATTTCAGAGCTCTTGTATTACGCAGCTCATCCGGGTAGTTTAATGGCGACGGCGCTAAACCCACGCTCTTATTCATACAAACGCAGCTGCCGCCATCTTGTGTCTAAGTTATGGATTGTAGTGACATTGAAATATGGTTGCAGTTCGTTTCGTTGCTGTTTTGTACAAGGTAATGGACTGTTTTCTTAAGATAATACAGGTAAAATTATAAAAGCTATGTGTGGGTATTGGTCAACCTGTCAACATTTACAATCCAACGCTGACAATACCCCTTATCATTTATTTGCTTTCATTATATCTTTTTGTATAATAGTTCACTTTACTCACCTTTATGTAGTTCTAAACTGTAGGTCCTTCTGTGGAACATAACATTTTATTTTTTTGATAATAATCCACTCTCCATCACAAACAAAAATCTAAAATGAGTAAAATGTTAGAAAAAACATAAAAAATGAATTGATGTTAGAACATTAGGGCTAGTAAATGCTCTTTTAAAGAATCATAATCATTTGTTCTTCACATTTACAGTAGGCTATATTAAAAATCGGAAGTTACAATGATTGTGAATATTCAAAGCATTCTCACTCCCAGGTGTCAAATGCCTGCGCTACCCTCTTTAAGGGATAGTCCACCCAAAAACAAAAATTCCCTCATGATTTACTCACCCTCATGCCTCATGTTTTCTTTCTTCAGATGAACACAAAATTTTACAAAAATAATCTGTCATGACTATGAACCATAGGCCAACTGTCATGCATGACGTAAGCATTTTGTGAAGCATGATGCAAGTTTGTTGTGAAACTTGTGGGAGAAGTGATGGGGCCTGTCCCACACTTGTGGTTTCTGCACTTGACCACTTGTTTACTTAAATAACCCGATCCAACCCCGCCCCCTGGATCTTTCTTCTGCAGTGAGGGGTTACTGAGCTAATCTGCGTGACTTTTCCTCCCTCAAGCATTACAGCATGGATTTCTATTGAAAGTACTCAATTTTGCATGCAGAAATCCGCTGAGGTAAATTTGGCCGCACATAAGGTTGTCAATAAAAAATAAAATAAAATAAAATACTGAGCACCTTTAAATAGTGTAGTTAATTAATATTTGTTAGAAACTACTAAGGGTTAGGTCACCCAAAAATGTAAATTCTCTCATTAATTACTCACCCTCATGTCGTTCCAAACCCATAAGCCCTTCGTTCATCTTCGGAACACAAATTAAGATATTTTTGATGGAATCTGACAGCTCTCTGAGCCTCCATAGAGAGCAAGGATATTAACGTTACCACGATCAACGCACAGAAACATAGAAAGGACATCGGTAAAATAGTCCATGTGACATCAGGGGTTCAACCATAATTTTACGAAGCTGCGAGAATACTTTTTGTGGGCAAAGAAAACAATAATAACAAGGTAATAATAAATAACAAAATAATCAACGTAATCAGCGTTGTTTACGTTCAGCATGCGTGCACTGTCTACTGAACGTAAACAACGCTGATTACTTTGATTACATTCTGGGGTACTCTCCAAAATGGCGGAAGACGATAACTGGGAAAAGAATTGTTGAATAAATCATGTTATTACTGTTTTCTTTGCGCACAAAAAGTATTCTCGTAGCTACGTAAAATTACGGTTGAACCCCTGATGTCACGTGGACTATTTTACCGATGTCCTTGCTACGTTTCTGTGCGTTGATCGTGGTAATATCCTTGCTGTCTTTGGAGGGTCAGAGAGCTTTCAGATTCCATCAAATATATCTCAATTTGTGTTCCGAGAACGAACAAAGGTCTTACGGGTTTGGAACGACATGAGGTGAGTAATTAATGACAGAATTTACATTTTTGGGTGAACTATCCCTTTAAATCATGCGGCGTGGCAGTTTCAAAGTAGTTTCCACAACACCATTAAAGGGGTCATATGATGCTGCTAAAAATAACATTATTTTGTGTATTTGGTGTAATGAAATGTGTTTATGCGGTTTAAAGTTCAACAAACACATTATTTTCCACATACTGTACATTATTGTATCTCCTCTATGCCCCGCCTTTTTGAAATGCGTCGATTTTTACAAAGCTCATCAGTCTGAAAAGCGAGGTGTGCTCTGATTGGCCAGATATCCAGTGC
>NW_015624573.1:426442-457326 GCF_001515625.1 Sinocyclocheilus rhinocerous | reverse complement strand
AACTGTTCTGGAACAGTGTTGTAAATACAACTTAACCACTGATTTGTAGTCGTGTCCTCTTTTGGAAGACCAAACAAAGTAGTTTCGCGTGTTAGAACGAGCCATTTTAGGTAGGCGTGGTTAACTCTTAACTTTTATAAAGAATATCTCTTTGGTTTTGAGACTTTAGTGTTTGCAACTTTACAGATCTTCTTTATGCACCAAGAGCTTGTAACACTCCAAAGAGAAAGGAAAAATTGAAATCGCATCATATGACCCCTTTAAAGATGACACCTTCTGTCTGCTGGACGTGAGTATGTGTGTCTGTGCTTATTCAGAACCACAATCATAAAAAGAGACACACTGCAGCCACTTGGCTCTAAACAGGATATCCCAAACTTTATTTCCTGTGTAGAGGTGTACTAGGGGAGCAATCACAGTTAGTGGACGTCCATTTTATTAGATTGAGTGCAACACAAAAATAAATCAAAACAAAAATGAAAAAATCTCATATTTAATTATTCAGATTAAAATTAAAACAACCTAACGATCAAAACAAAACAGCGTGAAATAAAGCAAAAAGTGCAAGAGAGAAAGAAGAGAAAAGAGAGAGACAGAGAGAGAGAGAGGAGGAAAATAGAGTCAGCTTTAATAAGCCCATGACAGAGGACTGTGTAAGACACACTATGCCACAAGGCCACACACACTTGCATTAACATGACTCTCAGCATTAGCTTACAGCGATCAAACACACACAATGATTTGAGCCCCTCGATCTGTACAAGACAGATAAGATAATAAAACTTACAGCCTTCATTTAGACCAGCTATTACGTTACATACAATACATTCAATCCTGCTTTGGCATGAGCGCTTTCTACCATGTTGTTTACACTGCAAAACACAGCATTTTGTATTGTTTTCCTGTATAAATATTCTCTTTTTAACATTTAATTTTTACCCTCTTGTTTTTAAGCATAAACCTCATTAAACTGTATTAGATTTATGCTTGAAACAACAACAAAAAATAATTGTTTGTTTTAGATTTTTAGATATTTCTTATCGGAAAAAAAGACAAAATGACTAGTTAAGAACAATATTCTCTGCAGTATAAGTGGTTTTGCAAACCTTTATACATGCTATAAATTTTTACATTATAAATAAGTGATATGTAGACATTTACACACATATACGCACTGTTCAGGAATACCAGGAACATCGTTACACATATACACTGCGATTGATTACAACACACGGCCTACATAATTTCACTGGACACATTAATGCAAGATGTTAGTGAGGCCTTGGATTGGAGAGAGAGAAAGAGAGTGATATAGAGAGGAGGGAGGAGGAGGAAATAATATGATCAAAGATTAGTATTAAACCCCTGAAAGACTAGAGTCCATCTGAGCAGTGAATAAGAGAGAGGGGGTTTAGGAATGTAAGACATACACAAGGCAAACCCTGACACTTCACACACATTCTCCTAATGTTTTACAGACATTTTCCAGATGGTTCACTGATTTTTGCAAGATGGTTTACAGACTCAGAGCAGATAAATAACGGACTACATGTTCCCTTAATTCTTACAAATATCACAGACTGCTCCAGACCGCCCAAACAAACACACACTCGCACACACACTGCTCAGCGAAGAAACTAGAACAAAACAAGCTCTATGCAACAATCAATCCAAAAGGCAATATTTGTCATTCTGAAGTTTCAAATAAATACGTTGTATTCTCTCTTTGATAACGGCAGAGCAGTGACTCTGCCTTCATTCTACTGTACAGTATATACATACACACCTGAACGCTTCAGTGACAAAATATTTCATACTGTTAAATAATATAACCATTGCAACAACCAAGCAAAGGACCTTGATATATTGCTTCCTTCGTTTGTACATGTGCTCCTGTACTAAACGACAGATACTGCCTTTTTAATATACATGTGCAAGTTAAAAAACAAAAAAACAAAACGAAACATTTAAATGAAACTTACGGACAGGAAAATCAAACGAACAAGCAAACAAAACAAAAATCTGAATGTCTATACAGCTTTCAAACCTCTGTCGACTACATTAATGAAGGGGATTCTGCGTACTATATACAGACAGGTTAGCATCCATGCATTGTCAACACTAAGCACATTAACATTCCAAATATGGACATGGCAAACAAGGGGGCGGGGTAAAGGGAGGGGCTAGGTTCCACAGGGGGGCGGTTCCAATGCAGCCACACCCTGATTTAGAGCACAGACGCACAATTGCTGACCCTTGCTCTGCCAAAGCAAATACATATACAGTATAAACCGTAGAGACCATGTACAGTTTGCACACCCCGTACGGAGAGGCGCACCTGCGGTCGGTTGGTGTGACGGCTAGCGAGCAGTACGTACAGCAAGAGTCCGTGAAAGTCTTCTCGGCAGAACTTGGTATGGCTGTAATTCACATGGTTTCACCAACTTCACTCCAACTTCATCTGTTTGTTTATTGGTTAAATAGATATTAGGCTTCAGGGAAAAGTCTTTTATTGATGTTGGTTTTGTCCTCCTTTGTTTGTAGTGTCTTTCTTGTGGATCTTAGAATTGGCAAGCAACAGCGGACCATCTTCATCAGGGATTGAAGGTCATCATCAAAGGCTTCCTACAGAAATGTCCTGAAGCTGGTACAGTATAGTTTCCTTTCATTCAAAATGTAAAACAAAATAAAACAAACACAACAAAAAAAGAAAGAATAAACAGCTATTCAAGCTAAATTTTTCTTCTCTTTCAAAATCAAGCTTCTGAAACTACAAACCCCAACACAGATTCCCTTTAAAAACACTCTTTCGTTACAAGAAAAGGTGTTCAGATGCAGTAAAAGAGCTGTAGGCTGGATCCCTTCAGTACAAACACCTATAAGAAATGTCACCAAGGCCTCTTTATCCTTGCAAGGACATTTTTGGTGTGGGTAAAAAAGGTACGATTGGAAATACAAAACCCACTTCAGGGGCTGTGTGGCACACTGCAGTTTTCCATTAGAAAGATTTTACCTTTGGCAAATTTGGCGCAAACTACACAATAGATGAAGTCCAAAATATCTACGTTAGATCTACTGTGCTCAGTCCAGAAACACGATTTCATATATTTACTTACCCACTAAGACTGAAAATCGAACTTTGGAAAGGAGAGTGAAAAATCCTGCAATTGCATTTTCAAAATTTAAAACCGAGCTACTTTTTTTTTTTCAGTTCGTTTGTGTTAAACCATGCTATCCTAAAGATGTTTAGAGTCAAATTCAGATTAGTTCTACAATGTCTGCTTTTAAAATCGACCTACGTCTAAAACCGTGACTACTCTATGAGATTTACCTTACAGCTCCGTATGCCGCGAATCTACAAAGTACAAAGAAGCAATCTCAGCAGGGTTGGAGGGAAAGCGTGCCCTCGTAAACTCCACATAGATGAGTGACTGACTGTATCTGTATGAGCTAGTTTAGCAAGCAAAAGACTACCGATTATACATGCTTGCAAATTGTGTGTCTGAGAACAAATCGCTGAAAGTATGGTCACTGGTTTTGCGTATTTCTCGTAGTGTGTCCGTAAATTTATGCGTGTATGCTAGGACGGAAAGTAACAGTCGTAATTGTAAACTCTCGATGTGATCTTGGCAAAAGCATGTCACATGCTGGATTATCTTTACTAGGCTGACCTCACACACGGTCCATCGATTGCATAAATTAATAATCGAATCAGTAACAAACCGCAGTGTGTTTGTATTAGAAAATTCAGGATGTTCCTTAACCCGAGCTCTTTCGATAGCACTTTACGATCTTTGAGATCTTTTAAATCAAAGTCTTGCACTAGTGCACCTCTGGTCTCTAGAGCTTCAGCGCCGGCAGAGAATAGAGCTGGTGTACTGCACTCTCTTATTGTTATTCTCTTTCTGAACTGGAATGAACTGCACCAGTGCAAGAGCGGGATAAAAACTGGCCTTCACAGGAACTACAAGTTGCTCTTGAGAACAACAAAAGCTGTTTAGGACCGTTCCGATTACATCATCTGTCTGAAAAATCACCCAAGCAAAATTACAGTACCGCTCGGTCCCCGTTAAGATAACAAACCTATAACACACAGCCACATTACCCAGAGTTCCATGGCACTATGAAGGGAGCTTACAGATTCCACGGTCCCACGTGGCTTTTATACTGGTTTAGGTTAAAAAAGCACAACTACAGTAGTTAAAGGTAGCAATAGTAGCTTTTATAGTCTAGATTTGATGCTTGAACAATGTGGTCACACCCCGTCCAATCAGATGCAGTCACACAACAAATAGAGGAAGATGAGGATGAAGGAATGGCGTGTTGAGAGAACAGAAGAACGGGCCGATGATCTGCGGAAAATTATTATTCTCGTGAACCCGAAACCGAGTCCGCCGCTGTTGCCTTCCTCTGCAGTCTTTAGTCTTTACCCTTTAGTCTTTGCGTATTTTTCCACAGAATGCATGATCGTGTGTGTGTCACTGTGTGAAGGTGTGTAGTTCTGCGTGTGTATGCGTGTGTGAGCGCGTGTGCGTGTGTTTAGAAGCCCTTGATGTGGCAGTAAGCCTCCAGAGAGGAGAACAGGATGTAGAGGAGCCAGAGGCTGACGAAAAGCATGGTGGTCAGCCCTTTAGCAGTCCGCGAACCCCCCAGCTCGCCACCGATGTCGGGCCGGCGGCGGTACATGAGCACCGCCACGCAGATAAAGGCGAAAATGGTGAAGAGGGTGACAGAGAAGGCCAGGTTACCCGGCTCCACCCTGAACTCGTGGCCCTTTGAATTGTGGTAGATGGCGGCGATGGACCAGGCCACTCCGATGCCCAAGAAGACGTTCACGGCGTTGCTGCCCGTCACGTTTCCAATGGACGCGTCGGCGTACTGATCCTGTATCGCTGCCACTTTACTGGCAAAGGTGTCTGAGAGGAAAATGAGAAAGAGAAAGAAAGAAAGAAGAAAGAGAGGTATTAATAGAGTAAAAAAAATTATCATCATGATTCATAAAAATTCTGATAGATTGATAATAATAAAAATAATAACTTATATAAATAATAAATAAATAAAATAAATAATCAAATAAATAAACTAATAAAATGTTCCAAAAGTGCAACCTTAAAACATAAAAAGCATTAATGTAACAAAAATACATAGATGAGTGACTAAGCGTATACTGAGCAAGTTTATTTTGTCTATTGTGATAGGTTAATAATGTAACATTGTACTTGTAAAATAAGTAATTAAATAAACAAAGTATTTCAAAATTAAGAATTTTTATGTATGTATTTATTTATTTTGCCATAAATCACAAAAAGCATTAATGTAACAAAAATGCATAAATGTGACAAATTTAGTGAGGTTTATGCTTAAAACAAGAACGAAAGATAATAAGTAAATAAAATAAAAAAATCAAGATATATTTTCTGAAAACAAGTAATTAAAAATATTAAATTAACATTAAATAATTAAAATGAGTAATTAAAAGAGTTTTACTTCAAGTACTTCTTGCTTGTCTAAATATGTTTAGATCTTTCTTCAGAAAACGAAACAAATAATAGTTGAGATTTTTTTCTTGCAGTGCCACACAGTACTCATCTTCTCTCTCTTGCTCGTCTCTCCTTTTTTGGTGAGGATATAATTTTGTAATAACAGCCTGGTTAACCTCTGATTTGAGTTGAAATCAGAGGGCTGTCTGCTATTTAAACAGTGTGGTTTCTCTCGCTCAGAGACAGCTGCATGCTAATAGGGTGATCTACTGCAGACAGCTGAGAAACCATGAGGATGCTGATTGTGCTTTCTGTCTGGAAAGGCCTCTAAATAATCCTAGATGCACATACACTCCCTTTCTAACTCTTTCTTCCTCTCGGTCTCATTTAATCTTCCTCTTCCTCTCTCTCTCTTTCGTTATGCTAATATGGTCCATAACACATTACCCTGCTGAACTGCTCTGGATATGTTGATATTATTAATTGCAGCCTGTGGTCACAAAGAAACATTATCCTCATTTAAAGGTCTTGCTATCCTGCGGATATACACTTTAATATTCACACATTCGTATTTACATGTTTGTGTTCGAGCAGTGCATCTCAAGTGAAAATATATCCAAAAATATTTGATCACTAAACATTACATCAAACAAACATACAAACAAAAAAAGATGATAGAATAGATACTTGATTTAAAGACATTTTAGTTTCCCCAAAAATATTAAGCAGCACATGTTCAACATTGATAATAATAAGAAATGTTTCTTAACATCAAATCAGCATTTCTGAAGGATCATGTGACACTTAAGACCTGAGTAAGAATATATTTAATTATGAAAACAAAAAGCAGTTATTTTAAAAACGTATTATTTCACAATTTTTGTTTAAACTGTTTTTGATCAAATAAGTACAGCTTCAGTGAGCAGAAAAAACAAACTCAAAATATGTTTAATATGCCATTTTATTATACATGAAGTTATCAAGTGCTTTTTAGTTTTTGCTATTTATCAAGAGCTTAAAGAGGTGTTTTAATGTCACCATGAGGCATCTTTCCGCACTCAACAATGAGCGTTCCCACAGAAATGAATCATTTCTGAGTCCAAGGATGTGAACAGCTCAAAGTTGTCATCTGGTAATTACGGTAATTCCAGCGCGACATGACTGCAGCACTCAACATCTGCCTAAAAGTGAAGGTTAGAAACTCTCCCTGCAAATCTGAAAAGTATCTGAGAACAACATCAGCCATTAACGGGCTTAAAGGACAAAAATGGACTCAACAACATCTCAAAGACACCGCATTATAAAGTGAAAGCTGGGTTTACTGTAAAGTACTTATTTCTGAAATAACATTTTCCTTCTCGTTATTCATCACTGTCCTGTTATGTTGTTGTAAACAACAGCATGGATGGAGCCGTTTCCATAGCATTACCATGGAAATTCTCAGTTAAGGCTCAGCTAACACCCAGTCTGGTGTAAAGTCCTGCCAAAGAGCCTGGCAGCGTGCGGACGACAACTGCCGTTAATGTGGGTGTCATGGCAATGAAAAGCTTCATCCCAGAAAGACGCTCGGGAGCAGTTAATCATTACGGACTTAAACGGATCAACGTTCCAGACTGTTACAGACTTTGAAACTGTTATAAACCTCAAACTGCTTACGTTTGCACACGGATGCAAATTTGTATTAAAAAACGACCACACATATAGTTTAAATGAGTATTTTATCAACAACAAATGTCTCTGCGGCTCAGCCAAACAACCGATGTATGTCTATGCTGGGAAATACAAAGCGGACTAAATAACATTTAATCCAAAAATCACTATAATTAACTTTTTATATTACCACATTTTAGCGGCACTGCATTCAGAAGATGCACGTCAGTCATCAAACCCATTTCCATTTTTAATTAATCGAGCAAATTATTTATTCACAATACTATATGCTGAATCTAAAGGCTTTGTGTTCTGTTTAAAAGCATTGGTGAACGTTGCCTTATCAGTCATTGTACATTTTCCTTCGCCTGGTTTCTGGCTGCTCGCTTGGCTAATTGGAAGTTCAGTTGTTTTCCCAGTACTCAATACGGCTTTCATCTCCAACTACAGATTGACACATTTGCTAACTGCTCAATAACGCTCCATTCAGTATGCAACGTGTAGCATTTGTTATTTTGAATTTGTGCAGAAACAGCAGAAAAACAATCAATGGATGTGGTTGTAAACCTTTCATTAGAAGGTTTTTTTTTTTAAAAAGTTTGCTTCATTTACCTTACTAATGACCTTGATTTTTGACCTGTTACTAATTAAATGTGTAAGTACGTCATTGTTTTTGGCACCTGAACCAGACTTTGTGACTTTATCAAGACCATCTAAACAAACATAATACAAGAAAATTATTTAATTTAATTTTTAATTGTTTAATAGAAATTCTTAACACATTATTTCATCTGTAAAAATAAAAGGGCAAATTCAGGATGTTATGCAGCTTTAAAGAGGTAGTTCACTTCCAGAATGAAAATTTCCTGATAATTTACTCACCCCTAAGTCTTCCAAGATGTTCATGTCTTTCTTTCTTCAGTTGCAAAGAAATTAAGTTTTTTGAGGAAAACATTCCAGGATTTTCCTCCATATAGTGGACTTCAACAGGGATCAGTGGGTTGAAGGTCCAAATTGCAGTTTCAATGCTGCTTCAAAGGGCTCTAGATCCCAGCTGAGGAATAAGGGTCTTATCTAGCAAAACGATCGGTCATTTTCTTAAAAAAAAAAAAAATTGTATATACTTTTTAACCACAAATGCTCGTCTTGCACTAGTGACTTCACGCATTGCATAATCACGTTGGAAGTGTCACGCGCAGTAAGTTCTTCATCTGTGTACTCTGGTTCAAAAAGGTAGGGTAGGTGCAAAAAACTCCATATCATTTTCTCCTTCAACTTCAAAATTGTCCGACAACATTGTTCTACCTCTTTTTGTAAAGGGCATTTGACTTTCTTTGCACGTTCGCTTTGTAAACACTGGGCCGGTACTTCTGCCTACATCGTATGTGCGTGATTACGTAATGCTCGAGGTCGAACTAGTGCAAGACGAGCATTTGTGGTTAAAACGTGATAGAAGAAAATGACCGATCATTTAGCTAGATAAGACCCTTATTCCTCGGCTGGGATCGTGTAGAGCCCTTTGAAACTGCAATTTGGACCTTCAACCTGTTGGCCACCATTGAAGTCCACTATATGGAGGAAAATCCTGGAATGTTTTCCTCAAAAACCTTAATGTCTTTTCAGTTTAGTTTATTTGTTTACAGGGGCAACACACATTAATAAACATGGCTGTAAATGTGCCAGAATTAGCCAAAGAGGCTATTTTTTTTGAACGAAGAAAGAAAGACATGACCATCTTGGATGACATGGGGGTGATTAAATTATCAGGACATTTTCATTCTGGAAGTGAACTACTAGTAAAATAGTTTTCAACAATTAATCAAACTTGACTAAAAATGTAAGATTTTCTAAGCTTTAGGCCCTTGAACAAACTTTTCTCTAACACTAAGGAAAATACATCTTCCCATAGATTATATAGTTTCCTCCTCACACATACACATGCTCTCACTCTCTCTCTCTCTCACACGTGTACACACACACACACACGCAGTTGTAAGCAGGTAATGGTGATTTTAGCTGATAGGGTACAATGTAAATCTGAGGAATAAGGGTCTTATCTAGCAAAACGATCGGTCATTTTCTTAAAAAAAAAAAAAATTGTATATACTTTTTAACCACAAATGCTCGTCTTGCACTAGTGACTTCACGCATTGCATAATCACGTTGGAAGTGTCACGCGCAGTAAGTTCTTCATCTGTGTACTCTGGTTCAAAAAGGTAGGGTAGGTGCAAAAAACTCCATATCATTTTCTCCTTCAACTTCAAAATTGTCCGACAACATTGTTCTACCTCTTTTTGTAAAGGGCATTTGACTTTCTTTGCACGTTCGCTTTGTAAACACTGGGCCGGTACTTCTGCCTACATCGTATGTGCGTGATTACGTAATGCTCGAGGTCGAACTAGTGCAAGACGAGCATTTGTGGTTAAAACGTGATAGAAGAAAATGACCGATCATTTAGCTAGATAAGACCCTTATTCCTCGGCTGGGATCGTGTAGAGCCCTTTGAAACTGCAATTTGGACCTTCAACCTGTTGGCCACCATTGAAGTCCACTATATGGAGGAAAATCCTGGAATGTT
Organism: Sinocyclocheilus rhinocerous; assembly: GCF_001515625.1. Taxonomy (NCBI): domain Eukaryota; kingdom Metazoa; phylum Chordata; class Actinopteri; order Cypriniformes; family Cyprinidae; genus Sinocyclocheilus; species Sinocyclocheilus rhinocerous. Next base: position 447,618 of record NW_015624573.1, on the reverse strand, counting down.
TTCCTCAAAAACCTTAATGTCTTTTCAGTTTAGTTTATTTGTTTACAGGGGCAACACACATTAATAAACATGGCTGTAAATGTGCCAGAATTAGCCAAAGAGGCTATTTTTTTTGAACGAAGAAAGAAAGACATGACCATCTTGGATGACATGGGGGTGATTAAATTATCAGGACATTTTCATTCTGGAAGTGAACTACTAGTAAAATAGTTTTCAACAATTAATCAAACTTGACTAAAAATGTAAGATTTTCTAAGCTTTAGGCCCTTGAACAAACTTTTCTCTAACACTAAGGAAAATACATCTTCCCATAGATTATATAGTTTCCTCCTCACACATACACATGCTCTCACTCTCTCTCTCTCTCACACGTGTACACACACACACACACGCAGTTGTAAGCAGGTAATGGTGATTTTAGCTGATAGGGTACAATGTAAATTATTTTTTATCTGATAGGGTACAATGTCTCTAAGGGCTGCTAGGATAAAAACCACTTGGATGCAATTTTCTCCTAAAACAAAAACCACAACAGCACTTTTCTAAACATCTGTAGTACTCCTACTAAGGCAGTCATGATATTAGATTTTCACTACACGATTATCTTGGACAAAAGAATTCATGACAATGATATCATCACTATATCTAGACAATTTGAATAACAATGATGATTACATTTTGGGTTTTATCTTTTTTGGCCAATGAATAAAAGAATTAAAAGAAAAAAACATTTGCCTTCAAAAGCATGCAGTGATGCCTGGAATCACTTTAATAATGAAAATACAGTTAAGTGCAAGATGTGCAGCACCAATCTGTCACAAACATAACATTATAATGAGAACACTATTATAACAGAATGTATTTTAAAAAAGCACATTCACGGCATGAATTAAAAATTCTAACTAGCACGGTTAAGTTCACTTGTGCATTTGCATTGTTTTGTGCAGATCCTAATATTATGTTTATAGTATATATCTGATTAATCTCTAACAGGATGCATTTGTGGGTTTTATTAACTCGCTGGCAAAACACTTCAGCAAACTGCTGTTCATTAGCTTCTGCTCATGCAGATCAAATGGCAATACCCAACATTATTGGCTATGATTGAATTTAAAGCAATCATATTCATTTTAGATGTTTCTTTTTCAAATCAAATCAATACATTAAAAATATATCAGTGTTATTTTTCTGATAAAGTCATGTGTAGTATTAACATGATATCCTATTTGATGTCAGGCCTATTTCCTTTTATAAACCCCACACTTATTGCCAATACACAATATATATTGCAAAACTCCTATAACCATGATATCAATTTTTTATTTCTTAAATATCACAGTTATCAACAATACTGGTATACTGCAACACCCCTAACTTCCACAAATTGTTCTGCATAAATGCAGAGAAATTGATTTGTTAACAGAACAATATAAACATTAATTATAAAACAGAGTTATAAAATGCTAAAAGTGATTGAAATAAATATGAAAAATGGGACACTGTTTATTAAAGTTCTTCAATACTAGTTTTTACACAAACTGTGCTACTCAATCAATATTTAATTAATGTTTCTTTTTCTATTGCAATACAATTTAGGGCCAAAAAAAATCTCAAGGAAATGTATCCTTTTGTTTAAGAGATAGTTCACCTAAAAATAAAAAATCCATATTTTTATGACTTTTTATTCCTTATTATAAGATGTTCCTTATTAGACAACTTATTGTTGTATTGGACCCCACTGACTTTGAATATATGGAAAAAAGCATTATTCAAAAAAATCTTCTTTTGTGTTCCACAGAGTAAAGAAAGTCATGCAGGTTTGGATCGACATGAGGGTGAGTAAATAATGACAAGAATAACATTTCCGGGTGCACTATCCCTTTGAGGATGTTTTGAGAAAATACTAATTAAGAAAATGATGTCCTTGTGTGTGCATGACATTGTCCACGTATGATGGCTTTTACTGGAAAGCAAGACGCAAATGCAAGAAAACGATTTTCTGCGGTGAGATGAGAAGAGCAAAAGGGCGAGAAATAGAGGATGAAAAGAAAAGAAATGGGGTGAGTGAGGTAAAGAGGGAGAAGAACAGCATTAGAGAGAGAGATGGGAATGCTTCTGCGTTCTGCTCTCTCAGCGTTTTCTCTGAGCAGTCCAGTGTGTCTGGAATACTAAACATGGGGAACATGCACTGCTCTTCCAGTGTGTGTGTGTGTGTGTGTGTGTGTGTGTGTTCTGTACATGAACATAGCTCTGTGTCTCCTGTTTTAAATAATAGTTATCATGACTGATGAAGGTAATATATGGAGGTGCTATGTAGCAAGGGGCTTTACTCTGCATAATTATATGATATATCACAATCATAGCCTTGCACGTATGCACACACACACACACACACACACACAAGTGCTTGAACATCCTCATTTTATGATAAATGACTATATGTGAACACAAACATGGGTGGCTAAAACACAAAAATCAGAGGCGCATGTTTTTTTCTCTCTCTCACCTGGCACTGAAGTTCCTAGCGCTACAAACACCACTGCTGTGACAGAGTCTTTGAGTCCGATGGTGCAGCCGAAGTGGGATGCCAGGTCTCCGATGAAAGCCGTCAGAACGCCAATCATAATGATTGACACCACGAAACACGCCCACCCGTTCCAGTAGTCAGTGGGCGGGACAAAGGCAAAGAGAACTTTCCAGAAGACAGTGAGGAAATGCATGACGTAATCGAAGCAGGAGGGGAGCTTCTCCTCTCCGCATTCTTCATCATCATCATCCTCACCTGCAGGAAGGAAATGAGAAATAATTAAACATGACTTTATAGAAGGTTAATAAACCCCTAAGTGCTGAAATTTGGCACATGACTCATCCACATGACTCAGAACTTGCCAGAACAACTTAGCAACCCCCTTATCAATCACCCAGAACATCAGCATCCTATCAGCTTTATATTAGTGCACCTAAAATGCAGCAGCGACCTGGCAACTTCATACAAAAAGCATCACCGTAGCAGAGAGTTTTGCACAGACCAGGCACCACTTTTCTTCCGAAAATATAAAAAATTTATATTTTGTACCTAAAAGCCACACACCAGGTCAACTGTCGTGGCACTATAGCTGAAAACTTCTCATAGACACACACAGCCTTTATCGATATGTAGAGCACACGGCGCGTGTGTGTGTGTGTTCAGGAAGGTTGTAATCTGTTTGATATTCTGTTGGTGCTGCGTTTCCTTGAGAGCGTAAAGAGAGCAGCTTCCAGACGCCCACACAGTGCTCTCTGACAGGTGAGGCTGTTCCTTTAAAGTGTGATTAGATGCTACAGGATGTTCAGAAATCTCACCTATTCACAGCAGCAGCTGAGAGCACACGCATTCAAGTCACTGGCAAGGGGATTTAGTCATTGTTTCGCCAAGACATTCATTCTGTTCACGGGCAAAAACCTGATTGTGCACTGTGATTAAAAGGATTATTGATAGAGTAGATGCTTAGGCTAGAACATACACACACGCTTAGACAGAACACTCACACTGATCTGTATCAAATACAAATTCAAACAAACAAAAAGCTTTAAAGAAGACTGAATCATTATGAGTCGCTATTGAAGATTCAGACAGAAATGTCAGCTGATACGAGTGTATATGTTTATGTATATGTGTATATGTTTATTTCATCACAGCTCAAGAGTATTTGAAGGTCACGATGATGTTTGCTGTCACTGCAACACATGTGTAAATATGCACACATCTGTGCTAAAGAGACAGAGAAGGTCAACGTGATGCTTTATGTGCCGTCCATCATGTGTCTGAAGGGAGTAAACACCTCATAAAAGCATCAGTTTGCTTTCAGACCAGTCAGCATACATAAATACACAATTGACAATGCAATAAAAAAAAAAAACTTTAAACAAGATCAATTGACTTGATCAGCAAAATTGTGTAACATACTGTTCTATTTAAATCTAAATATAGATTTCCACATTTGTCCATAGAGGTTTTTTTCAAATTTAGATTACATTTGGCAGTTATTTTGCCCTAAATGAGGACATACTATAGACTTATAATGTAAACCTTTTAAATTATTATTGTTAGTAGGCCTATTTTTTTTATTCTATTATACTAAATATTAATTATTTTAATAATTTGAATTGTGTGTGTGTGTGTGTGTATACAGAATTATTATTTTTTTTAGCTCAATAGCTTTATTTTTAACTTTAACAGTTTTTAACTTTTAACAGTTTTAGCATTAGTAATTTTAGCACTTCAGCTTATTATCCGTTTTTAATCTAAAATGTATATTACATTTTATTTCCGCTTTATTTCAATTACTGAAAAACATTTTAAAAAGTTTTAGTTAACAGCAACACTGATCTTAACCCTCAAAGATTATGTTTATTAATTATGTTTGTTTATTATAAATGATTTATGAAAAAATGCTTCACGAATCATTTGTCCAATTAAGGACATCCCCAAATGTCTCCAAAGGGACAATTTTGTGTCCAATCTATAGATAAGTAAACCCCCACACACTCAGTGCTCATGTTGTGTTTACTCTCTCCTTATCTTTCGATATAAATCATCTCGCTGTGCTGCAGAGTCTGACATTTAGCAAAGCTTTTAAACTTGAAACTCTTCAATTTACCGCCATTAGCTGCAGACCTTTTATTCTTCTTTGTCCCTATCTGTGTACATTTGCGTATATGTGCATGTGTGTATCTGTGTGTCCTGATAAAAAGTTGTGGAGAAATTTCTGTTCAGTTCTCAGTGGTGCTAGATAAAAAAAAAAAATCCATCTGTCAATGATGGCAATGATTAATGCATGTTTGATGTTAGGTAGGATGTTCATGCTGCTTTTTTCCATAATGAAGGTGAATGGTGACCAGGGGCTACCAAAGTCCAAAAAATGTGTCTTGACACAACAAATCTGAATGAGATTTGAAGGAAAAGACTCGCAAGAACAATTCACACTTAATAATTTTTGAAATTCTATTTTGAAAACAACCAACATCACTGTAGATACTTTATGAAAAGACTTGGTCTGTACTCTGTACTGGTGATTCCAGGCCAGTTCTGACAGCAGACAGAGCAACATACACGCACACACAACACACACACAAAGGCTTTTAACCTTGCTTTGCCCCAGAGCACAAATTGGCACACTGAGAGGTGTTCAAGTGTGAATCACTAAGTCACCAACACCTGATCCACACAAACACACACACACACTTACACAGCTAGAGAAGCAGCCTCTATGATCATCAGTCTCTCTGAGGTCGTGCTGCGAGTGCTAATTACTTCAAAGAAAACAAACCGAAAAAAATCCCTCTCTCGTTTTTCTTTCTCCGCCTCCACCTACTTTCTTTTTCTCCTTTGCACAGAGAATGGAGACTCCTTTGTGTAGCCCTAAGAGAGGTGAAGCTGTAAAACAGACTTTCTTGAGAAACACCGCAGCCACCAGGGGGCGCTTTACAGCAGAGAGTACCAGCGCTTTTGAAATTTCAAATGGAAACCATAAACAACAACATCTGATGCTATCTATACAACCCAGGGATGCCTAAGCCTGCTCCTGGAGGGCCACTTTCCAGCAGAGCTTAGCTTTAACCTTATTAAACACACTCAAACCAGCTAATCAAGCTCTTTAGGATTACTAGAAATGTCCAGGCAGGTGTATTAGAGCAGGCTGAACTCTACAGGAAGATGGCCACCAGGAGCAGGATTGGACACCCCTGATAACCCAATCGAAACAACAGTTAGTAGTATTTAACTAAAAATGTATTTTATAACAGCAATAATAACATAAAAGTCTCGCAGGCACTTCTGGCAACACTCACAAGTGATTATCATCTCGAACGAGATGTTCTTTTTTTAATGAAACACTAAATCAGTCCTCCCAATGTTCCTCACAAACTGAAACACTCACCGGCGCTGACTGTGATGGCCTCGATGAACTGGTCCCTCCAGCTGTTGGTGCCAACCAGAAGAGCCAAGTTTGTCTTTTTAATCAGCTTATCAACTGTATTCTATAGAGAAAAGTGAGAGACAGCACACAAAGAAAATGAATGACCGCTTCATTATATTCCAGTGCAAATTAACAGGAATAAACAAACTTAAACACACTTCAGGCACGGTGGACCACAGTTCATCGAGTGCTTCTGACTGCTCTCTGGTCTGCCCCGTTGTGAAGTGTGTGTGGGATCGGAGTGTGTGTGCGTTTTAGCAAGGCGAGTGTGTGCATGTGGATCGTCCTGAAGTGTGTGGAGGCGATCGATGAGATGCCAACGTTTAAGATCTCTGAACTTCCCTGACAGAACCATAGTGTCTTGTGTGTTTCCATAAGCAACAAGAAGGAACATTTTTCTACAGAAAAACAGGTATTTTTGAATTATATGTGACCTAAAAAGTTAGTTAGTCAATTCTAAATGTAGCAACCCAGAGTCATGTTTGTGCACTGCAAATAATGAAAATGATCCTTAATAAATAATAAAAAGTGCATGTTTAAAGTATATTGCAGTAAATAACTTAATGGGGGCTTATAATTACCATTTGACAGTATAATTGGCTAAACTGGTAAATTTATACCAGTATACTATACACATGTAAATTAATAGTTCATTTAAAATGGAAACATTTTGTCGTTATTCACTCAAACTTCATGTCGTTACAAGCCTGTTTAACTTTTTTTCAGCAGAACATAACAAAAGCTATTTTGAAGAACTGTTTTTGTGCAAGCAATGAAAGCCAAGAGGGGTGCAAAACAACATCGGACACTCTTGAATTTAATTGTACGGATAAATGTACACTAAAACATTCTTCAAAATATCTTCTTTTGTGTTTTACAGGTTTAGATCAACATGAGGTTAGAATATGTGACAGTCATTTTTGGGTGAAAGTTGCTTTAATGTGATTATGAATAAATGGGAAATGTGTAGCTAAATTAACACACCTTGAATTCATAAGATTCCTCAATGATAACCTCCAGTTTAGGGTGATCTCCTAGCATTGGCTTCCCCATTTCAGCGATGCGTCGTTCCTCTTCCTCTTCGCCTGTCAGAGGCTCCGCCTCTTCCTGCCCCGCCTCTTTCTCCTCCTCTGAAAACAAAAGCACCAGTCAGAGAGTAGAAAACAAACTAGCCAAACCAGCCAACTTATATTTCAAATGATCATCTAGAGCGTGTTTGTGGAAGGCCCCCCTTCTTCCTCCCCCGCCTCTTTCTCCTCCTCTGAAAACAAAAGCACCAGTCAGAGAGTAGAAAACAAACTAGCCAAACCAGCCAACTTATATTTCAAATGATCATCTAGAGCGTGTTTGTGGATCAATGGGTTTCTGTGGATAAACTGGATTGTGTAAATACATTTGATGAAAATGCTACAGTGAACACAAGAATTTGGCTCTGAGGTGGAAAGTCCTATAAAAGGTCAAAATCACAGATCTTCGTTGACAAATTTAGAAAATGGGTCCATTTCATGAAACTACTTTTATAATAGAATACACACAGACCACTGTGACCCTGTATATGAGAAATATGTCGGGCAGGATTTTTCCTTCATTTCTTTCATGTGATGAAGCTTCTATGGGCCCAGTGGGATTCTGGGTAAGTAAGTGTGTGATATAAGCAAGCCCTGACCATGTGACTGGGTTTAGCCCAATCAATCACCCACATTCACACGCACAATGAAATGAGAGGGTCAAAGGAAAGCAGCAGATGCAGACCTAAAGGCACGGAGGTATGATGAGGTTTGGAAAGGAAAACAATTAGGTTACAGTAGAGACACATGCACACACTGATGTGGACAGACAAAAGGAAAGGCCTGGGAAAGGAGAAAATGAAAATCCTTTGGGCAGCACCATGGTGATTTCAGCGGAAATGTAATTCTTCGAGTCCTATCACATATATTCACTTATATCACTTTCTCTTTCTGTCTCATTTATTTCATTTTTCTTCTCAGTTCACGAGCTCAGCTGGCATAATGGCTACACCAACAACAGCAAGAGTCATAAAACAATGTTACGATGACTACATTCCCAAGCGCAACACAAACATGAGCCCCATAGGCAGAAACGGCTGCGTAAACGAATGAAATATCTAATGGAACAAATAAATCTCGAGCCACAAATGAACCCTGAGGCATTAGTGGAGGATTCCAGCGCAAGATTCTCTGTCAGATTAATGGCAGAGCAACTCGTTCCTGTAGCCTAAACAGTCTCTCTCTCTGTCTTAATATTTTATGTTCATCTTTTCCAGGGTAATCTGCTCATCTTTTTCTTAGACCAAGTTCTCTTTTTTTAAGAAAAGTTAAATGTTTTTGATTTCTTACATGTAATGGGGGGTTGGGACCATTGAGATTTGCATGCATCACTGAGATGTGAGTGTGATACATCCACAGAAAAAAGCTGAAAGATGCATAGGAAGTAAATTGAAAGACCAACAGAAAATGTGGCACATCTTCGGTGTAATAAAGTAAGGGCAACTAAAAATTAATTGGTTACATTTTGATACTGTGCTTAGTGTGTGTGTGTGTGTGTGTGTGTGTGTGTGTGTCTGTGACCTCCACTGTAAGTAGCTTATTGTAGTAAGAGTGCTGCTGTCATAGGAATGTTTCTGCATGCTTGCATTAGCATGGTATACTATGTACTGCAGATTTCACTACCTTAATTTTGTAAGGAAACACTCTATAACTCTCTTCATCCTGTCTCTGCTTATTTTTCTTTTCCGAAAGAGTTTCACAAACACTACCTTCTAAGACGTCCTCTCCAGTCCATTTCCCAGAATGCACTGCCCTTATCTCAAGACACGATTGGGCTCAGTTAAAGGCACGTCATTGCTCTGTACAGACAGGCAGTGTTCCTTTTACACAGAGATAAGACAAAAGGATTACACCTCCTCGCCCAAAGCTTCGTAGTGTTTGGTTTGACTGTGTTCCCTTCACATTGTATTAGGCAGGGTGTTGCTTTGCACTGTCAAACTGTTTGTGTCCCATTAGCCACAAACAATAATTATCAAGGATATTGTATAACAAAATACACCACTCCACCTTATTGCAGTTGACCAGCATTGTAATGTCAGCGACTGTCGTGACTAGATGCTGTTCCAGGTGTAAGCAGTTTGACACTGAATGAGAGCCAAGAATTCTAACTGTGTTTGGCCACTGTACACAGACAATCTCAATTCATGCCCAGTTCACACTAGTTTTGTACGTAATTGCTCCATTGATAGGTTAATAAAATATACATAGCAATATCAGTTTGTTTAACTACCTGTTGCAGTGGGTGATTCAAATTATTTCTTGTCTATAAGTACATGAATAGCATGTGAAAGAAAAAGGACAAAGCGGAACAATGAAGTGCAAATCATGAAGCAGTATTTTTGCATGTCTTGCAAGTTCTCAAAAGTGCAAGACTCAAAGTTTACTTGCACACTCAGGTTTCTTGCGTCCCTCTGATTTTATAACCAAATATGTCTGTCACATGCTATCAGAAGACTGTGCATGTGACCATGCTATTTAGCACATGAACTTTATCACCAAAAGTTTAAATAAGTAAAAATGTATATGAATGTATAAGAAAACATATTTTATATGCTCTAACTGGTTACTTTTTTGTCCTAATTTTTAATCACCTTTTAATAATAAAAAAAGTACAAATATTCCATGTAATCTCTTTAAAATCATGAGGTAAAAAATCACTGCTTGAAAGTTTCCAGTAGAATGATGCTAGCAATGCCTCAGTCGTAGATTTGAAATATGAATACATATACTGAGTTGCTTTTAATAAAAACATCTGCCAAATCAATAAATGTAAAGGTACAATTTCCTATTATAATTATTTTGCATTGACTTTAACCTTATTTCACCTGTCTATCTGTCTCAGATGTTGACCCGCCAAACCAGCCACCTTATATTTTAAATGACTGTTTGTGGATCAATAGGTTTCTGTGGATAAACTGGATTGTGTAAATACATTTGATGAAAATGCTACAGTGAACACAAGAATTTGGCTCTGAGGTGGAAAGTCCTATAAAAGGTCAAAATCACAGATCTTCGTTGACAAATTTAGAAAATGGGTCCATTTCATGAAACTACTTTTATAATAGAATACACACAGACCCTGTATACCCTGTATATGAGAAATATGTCGGGCAGGATTTTTCCTTCATTTCTTTCATGTGATGAAGGCCCAGTGGGCCCAGTGGGATTCTGGGTAAGTAAGTGTGTGATATAAGCAAGCCCTGACCATGTGACTGGGTTTAGCCCAATCAATCACCCACATTCACACACACAATGAAATGAGAGGGTCAAAGGAAAGCAGCAGATGCAGACCTAAATGCACGGAGGTATGATGAGGTTTGGAAAGGAAAACAATTAGGTTACAGTAGAGACACATGCACACACTGATGTGGACAGACAAAAGGAAAGGCCTGGGAAAGGAGAAAATGAAAATCCTTTGGGCAGCACCATGGTGATTTCAGTGGAAATGTCATTTTTCAAGTCCTATCACATATATTCCCTCTATCACTTTCTCTTTCTGTCTCATTTATTTCATTTTTCTTCTCAGTTCACGAGCTCAGCTGGCATAATGGCTACACCAACAACAGCAAGAGTCATAAAACAATGTTACGATGACTACATTCCCAAGCGCAACACAAACATGAGCCTCATAGGCAGAAACGGCTGCGCGAACGAATGAAATATCTAATGGAACAAATAAATCTCGAGCCACAAATGAACCCTGAGGCATTAGTGGAGGATTCCAGCGCAAGATTCTCTGTCAGATTAATGGCAGAGCAACTCGTTCCTGTAGCCTAAACAGTCTCTCTCTCTCTGTCTTAATATTTTATGTTCATCTTTTCCAGGGTAATCTGCTCATCTTTTTCTTAGACCAAGTTCTCTTCTTTTAAGAAGAGTTAAATGTTTTTAATTTCTTACATGTAATGGGGGGTTGGGACCATTGAGATTTGCATGCATCACTGAGATGTGAGTGTGATACATCCACAGAAAAAAGCTGAAAGATGCATAGGAAGTAAATTGAAAGACCAACAGAAAATGTGGCACATCTTCGGTGTAATAAAGTAAGGGCAACTAAAAATTAATTGGTTACATTTTGATACTGTGCTTAGTTTTGGTAATTAAACGAGATGCTCACACAACAAATGAAACACAACATGAAGATTGTGAGTCATGTTTGTCTGCGTGTGTAAACTGATATTGATTTAATAGGCTAAGGTTCCCTCTTCCTTGTTTTGTCCTTGAAAACAGAGCTATCATTTTCTATCGACAGCTTGGTGCTACACATCTTGCATGAGCACACGCAAACACAGTCCATCCAGCCATCCGTTCCTTTCATTTTCATTATCTCTTCAGCTGTCCTTTATATTTCTAGTCTCTTCTTTTCTTTTTTCTTTCATACTAAACCATCTGTTTTCTCTTATCTACAGTATGAAGGCTTTGAATCATCCAGGGTACTTTCACATGTCTTACAAGCAAAGCTAATCAAAGGCAACTGGACTTGATTATTAATTATTTTGAAGGCGATTCGCCACTCATCTGAGTGTCTTAATCAGTTTTTTTGTTAATCACTGATGAAGTCGTATGGATGAGTGGCAAATCATCATCAAAAAATGTATAATCAAATCCAGCTGCATTTGATTTGAACTCTACGTGATGTTCCTCTCTCCTCTTGTATTCCATGTTTTAAGCACTGGATCTCTTTTTATTGTATTTTATATTAATCATGCTAAAACACAGCATTAATCAAAACAAGCGAATATCAAGAAATATCAAGAAATAGGATAAAAAACATTTGATACACATCAAAACATTGAGGTGCTGGGAAAAAGAGCCGTTTTGTTTCCTGGAAAATAAATGTTTATCTAAATGTGAGATGAAACACACTCGACCAGCCTTGGCTTTGAAGACAGCTCACAATCTTGAGCTCTGAGTCTTTTTAGCTCCCCTAATCTCTCCTCATGATTTACAGCCCAGCATCTGAACTCATTTGCTGGCGTGTCTTAACTTTTCCTTTGTGTCTAGTTATGAGATTATTGCGAAGAAACGAAATTAAACAGTTCACGTTGAAGCTTTCTTTCTCAACCTGCTAATATTCTGAGCACACCCTATAAGGCAAACTACAAAAAAGATTGCGTAAGAGATGATTATGACTATAAATTAAAGGGTCATATCATCCTTTTGAAAAAAGTGTTTTGTGTACAATGCGTACAAGCATCAGAGCTCAAAACTCTCAAACACCAGACCATTCAAAAGTTCGGGGTCAGTAAACATTGTGTTGTTTTTTTTGGAAAGAAATTAAAGGATTAGTTCACTTCCAAAATGAAAATTTCCTGATAATTTTCTCACCCCCATGTCATTGAAGATGTTCATGTCTTTCCTTCTTCAGTCGAAAAAATTCCAGGATTTTTCTCCATATAGTGGACTTCAAAAGCGACCAATGGGTTGAAGGTGCAAATTGCAGTTTCAATGCAGCTTCAAAGGGCTCTAGACGATCCCAGCCGAGGAAGAAGGGTCTTATCTAGCAAAACGATTGGTCATTTTCTAAAAACAAAAAAACAAAAATGTATAATCTCTAACCACAAATGCTCATCTTGCACTAGCTCTGCAATGCGTGTCCACAACTTCACGCATTACGTAATCACGTTGGAAAGGCACAAACAAAGCGAACGTGCCAAGACTAAATCAAACGCACTTTTCAAAAAGGTAAAATAATGATGTTGGATGATTTTGAAGTTGGAGGAGAAAAACAGATGGAGTTCGGTCCTCCTTCTGCCTACGTCACGCACAACCTTTCCAATATGTCTATATAATGTGTGAAGTCATGGACGCGCATCTTAGAGCTAGAGCAAGACGAGCATTTGTGGTTAAAAAGTATGTACGTTTTTGGTTTTTTAGAAAATGACCAATCATTTTGCTAGATAAGACCCTTATTCCTCAGCTGGGATCGTGTAGAATCCTTTGAAGCTGCACTGACACTGCAATTGGGACCTTCAACCCCGCTGGTCTCCGTTAAAGTCCACTATATGGAGACAATTCCTGGAAAGTTTTCCTCAAAAACCTTAATTTCTTTGCGACTAAAAAAGAAAGACATGACCATCTTGGATGACACAGGGGTGAGTAAATTATCAGGACATTTTTATTCTGGAAGTGAACTAATCCTTTAATACATTTATTCCCTAAGGATGCATTAAAAGTGACAGTAAAGCCATTTATAATGATTCAATGTCAACTTTCTATTCATCAAAGAATCCTGATAAAAATGTATCATGGTTTCCACAAAATTATTAAGCATATAAAATATTAAAACGTTTTCAATATTTATAATAAGAAATGTTACTTGACACAGAAGACTGGAGTAATAGATGCTGAAAATTCAGTTTTGCCATCACAGGAATAAATGACATTGTAAAATATATTAAAATTAGTGCTGTCAAACGATTAAATGTATCCAAAATAAAAGTTTTTGTTTGCATAATACATGTGTGTGTTCTGTGTATATGTATTATGTATATATAAACACACACATAAAGTATATATTTTGAAAATATTTACATGTCTATATTATATTCAAACCATTTATATTATATATAAATATATTTAATATATAAACAACATATTTTTCTGAAATATATACATGCATGTGTGTATATTTATATATACATAATTAATATATACAGTACACATACATATATTATGTAAACCAAAACTTTTATTTTGGATGCGATTAATCACAATTAATCATTTGACAGCACTATTTAAAATAGAAAACAATTATTTTCAATTGTAATAATATTTCACAATATTACAGTTTTTGCTGTATGTTCGATCAACAAAATGCAGCTTTGTTGAGTATATATATCTTTCAAGAACATTATAAATATAAACTCTGACCCCAAACTTTGAATGGTAGTGTACATTGAAATAAAGCTGTTAATATGCACATAACAATGCCTTTTATGATACATGTTATTGCTCCCAAACACCAGAAGACACTATTACTTTAAATGGTGTCTAACTAAAGACAAGAGCAAGATATGGAGAAGGTCTACCAAAACATTCTTCTGATTCTGGCAAGGCTTTTGTTGTGTTGTGTTGTTTTGTTTGTGTCCCTCACTGGATGCATAAGCATAGATTAGCAGCTACATTATGGCCACATGGGTTTTCAACTACCTCTATTTATATTTGCTTTTAGCTCTGTCCACTTCATAACTGTGTTAACTGTGTTCATGTCAGTTTTGGAGCAATAATCCTTGAGTAACATTAAAGCAAGTAGAATCTGGCTCCTACTGTATGTGTAAGGTATATGTGTTAATGTGCGAGAAGTTGTGTGTTCAGCGAAAACAAATAAATGTCATTAAATTAGTAAGACAGCACACCGACACCAGGAGAGAAAGAGAGAAGGTGAGACTCTGCCCAGAGGAAGAGAAGAGTAAAAAGCAAAGGAGACACTGTGAGAGGGAAAGAAACCTCTGTATACTGTCCATCCTCTCCTTCTCCAAAGTGGCGTCTGTAGCTCTATGCAAAAGCTGCATTGCTTATCGTATTCCTCTCGATTGAGAACCCTGACTGATATCGTCTTCCTGCAGAAACAAGACAACAGGAGGGGGGTTGGAATAATGCATGCATGATACACACACACACACACAAGCAAGCACACGCGAGGGCCTGGCCGGAGGGCTGTCGATGGTATAGTTTGGCCTCTAGTTGATCCCGATGATGATCCAGAGCAGAGAAGGTTCAGAGTGGAATGGTGTTTAGTGTGTGTGTGTTGTATGTGTGATTTCCTCTGCAGGCTCAGGCCACGCCCCCCACCTTCCTTCTCATTGGTCTCTACGAGCTGGGGTTCTCCGATCTCCAGGAAGAAGCCTTTGTTCTTCTCGTATTCTTCGTCATCAATTATCCTGACTTTTATTGTTTTGCTGGAGAGAGGGGGAGAGAAAGAGAAAGAGGGAGAGGAAGAAAAGAGTGAGGAAAAGACAGGCCAAGGGAAAACGAAGAAAGATAAAGGGCATGCAGTCATGCACAGGCAGACCGTCAGAATAAGAGGATGATGCAAGAGAGACAGAAAGAGAGAGAGCAGCCTCACAAGTCTGACTGTAAATACACATTCACAAACACTGATACAATCTATAGTCGCTCTAATTTTTCTACTCACTCCACAAAGTCTATTTATGTTGGGCGTATCCTTAATTCATTATATAAATTAATATTTTTAAACCACCTCGTATACCGTTTTACTACATATATTTTTTCTTGAATAATTTCATATTTGTACATTTGTTAAATAAATAGGGCTCATTCAATTCTAAATTCTAATGACATGATATGCTTATTTATTTGATGAGCAAATTCATAAATCAATATATGCTGAGGAAAGCCACCAAATTAATTGATAATTCAAATCATAATGCAAAGACATTACATTACTGTAGATGAAAGAATTGAATAAACTTCACAAAGTGCTTTTACAAGTCAATATACTGTTTGTTTTATTTCCATATCATTAAACATAAGCTATCACTGGCCAACATAATCCATTTCGCAATCGAGTTTGCCAATAATAATACATTTTTTACAGCTTAATTCTTTTTAATCACACAAAATGTATTTAAATTGACAGCCCTATAAATAAATATTTTGTTAAATAACATATATATACACAGTAAATATTCATATATAATGTGGCTAATAGTTATCTAGAGGCCATCATCTTATTTACAAAAAGAAAATCTCAAGATTTTGTAAATACAAGAATAAAAATAATATTGCATGGCTTTTGTGGGCTTGTGTATGAATTTAAAATCTGTACTGTTCTAAGATGCAGTCAGTATCTTGTGAATTAGTCAGCGCTGCATATTTACAAGATTTATAACAGCTTCAGTTGCATATTAAATAAAATCAATGGATGTGCGGATGGACTCCAGTTTAAATGGCCATTCATTTAGCTCTGACTCAAGAACTCTCAAGCTTATTCTCAGATTTTTTGTTTTGCCTGAATTCTTCCTCATATGCACATCCAGCCCTGTATGCTTAGAGGGAACACTGAATACAAACCTCCATCTCCAAGCTAACAAAATCAACCATCATCAGAACTAGAAACAAAATCCTTCATACACACATTCAGACCACTTGCTGCTATATGTTTGCATGACCTTTCTCCAAGAGCAACCTCAGCGCACAACATTACAACCATAAAATCTCCACAACCAACCATGTCACATTGGCCTGATGTCATGAACAGGAAATCTAAATCGACTCTCTTGGCCTACATTTTTTTCTCACTGAATATCAAGTATCATGGCTGCATGGCTGACGTTGTAGTACTGTTTCATTAAATGTTGTTTGTGCTATACATTTAGTTTACAATTTAAATCATTTTTATAGAAGAAAAATTATGTGATAAAGCTCTGAAAATTGTGGCGACTTAAGGAGAGTGATTATAAAAAATAATTTTCGCTCAGTAAAATGTTTTTGTTATAAAACATCAGCGCCAACTGAACAATATCCAGACTTACAGAGTCTTACAGAAACGCACAATCACTTCCAACAGTCATCGATCTTCAATTAAGACACAGGTGCTACAGCAAGAAAGACAGACAGTGAAGAAAATGCATGGAAGATTGAGGTAAGAAAGACATAAGAGTTATCAAATGCTGGCATATGCTTCAGGGAAGACTAATAAACGCAAACACCCTCTATCTTTGTCTCTCTTTATCTTCCGCTTCTCAAAGACAATTTCATATTCCTTCCATCCCATTGGTTGTCAGAAACACAAGTGTTAGATTATTTCCAGATCCACACTGTCAAGTGCAGGAAGCTGTGTGTGTGTGTGTGTGTGGGAATGACCCTCTTCACTTCTCATCTGAATGTGGGTTAGGTTCAGCTGAGGTCATGGCAGCGCTCTAATGATACATCAATAAGTCATAGAACTGCTTTTACATACACACAAAGGTTTTAAAATGACAGCACATGCCGTTTTAGTATGTGTGTGTGTGCGTGGGTTGTTTTTCTATTTATTCTCTGTACTTTTTGTTCTTATCAAGTGTCTTTGACATCTGTCGTTACATCTGTCATCTGTAGTTATTGGACACTTGCTTTATTTAATTACTCCTCTAATATCTCCCGCTCTCATTTCAAATGATGTATCAAGTTTATAATTGTATTAGACAATGGCTATTGGATCTGACAGAAAACAAAGTGATTTTGTAAGTGTGTGTGTTGTAGACGAGATGTTAATTAGAAGTGTTCTCGAGCTCTGTTTTATCTAGGGATGTAACGGTATGAAAATTTCTTATCACGATTATAGTGGCCAAAATTATCACGGTTATCAGTATTATCACGGTATTGTTAACATGTGCTGGAGATGTTAAAAAAGTACCGACATATAAGTTTATAAGTTTTATATTTAAAAATGAACAAACTACAAATGAAATGACTTTTTGTTTGCATAATCACTAAAACAATAACATTACCAATGATGTCCAGATTTTACTTGACTGACAACAGTTTAATAGCATGTTGAAATATATGTAAATGTTCAAATAAAGCTTTGAAAAAGTTTCATAATAAGGTAAACCTCACATTTCAGCCTTTAAATAAAGAAAAGAGTTAAGTCAAAATGATAATTGATTAATAAATGATTATATGTATTTTATCTGCTCCATAAATAATTCTAGATAACTTATCTGAATTGTTTAAATGTGTAGAATCCACATAAGCTTGTTTTTCATCAACCGGTCAAAATTTACAGCAGGTCCATTTTTGGCTAGACAGAAACTGCACACAGGCTGAATGTAAATATGACACTAGGTGGCGCTTATGGAAAAGCTGAATTAGAGCTGTTTCCCGTGAACTCCGTGGACAAAGCAGTATTGTGATTAAGATCACTTCCTTTAGGTATTACATGGAGCGAAGATGACAAACAAAATACCATCGAATCGTTTCTGAAGACAGTCAGAACCTTCAGAGGTACATTCATATAATTAATTCATTCATATATTCATTTGTATAATTCCCTTAGCACTCTTTTAAAACGTCCCAGCTTTTCAGCCCTGTTTTCACTCAAAACGAAACTACTCTGCTTGTTGTGCGCACGTGAGACTGTTACTTAAAATTGTGCTTTATGCTGGACAGTATTTATTTATCGCGAGTACTTCAAATCGCGGTAATCTAATACGGTTTTAATGATTATTAAAAGATGAAACGGTAATACTAACCATGGGGAATTTTATCATAATTTATCGTCAAACCGGTAATCGTTACATCCCTAGTTTTATCGTTCAAAAGAATGAACACATAACAGCGGATGCTTCACAAGCAGTCAACTTATCAAACCCCAGTTAAAACATGTTAACAGTTTGTGCTCTGGATGAGAAAAAGTGTGACCACGTGACACACAATCACCTGCTAAACACACTGTCACACCTTTCACAACCAGTGTTGCCTGCATCGTTTTTTAGCGGCGGAACAATTTAACCAGTGTGAATCTCCAGTGTGACAGCAAAATAAATCATATTTACCTGAGTTGAGAATATCGAAGTCTAAAAATAATGCAATGAGATAAAAAAAGATGTGTTTATCTTGAAATAATGATGACAAAACACATTTATCAAGCTGCATGCAAACACAAACATACAGCATGAGTTGGGTAGTCTGATTCACAAATGAAGGACTCAAGTGAGTTAATTCACAAGTAAATGACTCTCAGTCTGACAAAATATTTGCTGCTTGAACTCACTGACTCACTGTTAATGACTCAGTAAATTTCACGTGATTAATTGCAGTAAAGTTAACTAAAATTAAGCAAATTTTGTTTGTGTTTAGTATATTTACTGACAGGTTGTTCAGTTGATGTGCAAATTTTTTTTTTGGGCGATAAATGGTTTTTCTTTACTGACAGGTTGTTCAAACAGCGTGTAGGCAAAGTGGGTTTTTTTGGCAAATAAATGATTTAATAAATGTAATTTTACAAAGTTCTATCATGGTGGACCTTCATAATTCTGAACTTATTTATATATGTGTTTATTTATTTTGTCATTAAATCTAACTCTCAAACAAACCAATCAAAAAATTTTAAGACATGATTTAGCATGTACTATATCAAGCCTTATGCAAACCATTGGCTTATCCACACAATGAGGGCAATCTAATCTTTTACTATTCATGTGGGCACATTTGGTGACCTGACACACACACGCACACACACACACACACACCAGTACACCTGACATGATCGACATGAACACACACACCTTGAAGCCTCTTGAATTCAATACAGCATTTCTCTCCTTGTTTTCCATTACATTTCCATTAGATGACAGTGGCTTTATGTGTGTGCACCACATTCCTGTCTCTCTTTAGGAGCTCAAATTTGAGCCTGCAGGAAATCAAAGCGTGCTTTAGATTAAGCCAAACGGGCAGGGGTTTGTGGGATATGCTCGGGGTCTTGAATCTCTGATCAGGGTGTTACATAAAGCTGCTCCAATTCATGCCTGACCATAAACCAAGCACTGCAACACGAGATCACACATATGCTCACGCTTATGAAAGACACAGAGAGGAAAAATGCAACACACACACACACACACACACAAATGATATGACATTATCTGTTCATTAGCATATCTGCATTGCAGTAGCCTTGATCGGAAGAGCTCCTGACACACATACAACAACAATAATTTAAATTCACTTTCAAACTGCTCTTTAAAATACATATATAGCTTATACAGTTCATCAACCACTTCCTGTTTGAAATTATCTTCGGATCAATGCTTCTAGAGGATGTGCAGACACGTTTTATAGACCAGCTGTGGGACAGTCAGGAAGCTTGGACTCAATGCTGGCAGCTGATCGCCCGTTGCTGCTGCATTACAGTGAGTTAGCGACTACAGTGATGTGAACACATCTTTGGGTCTGATCCATCATCTGCTTCATGTTCAGGTTTACCAGGGTTAGGTCAGTGTAGCTGGACTGGAATGAGATCCAGACCTACTAGCTTAATTTATATGCCAAAACCACACATACACACACAGTTTGACTTACAGCGTCCAGAAACATTTGCCAGCAATTAGATCTGTGCTTAGCAACCGGGAAAGAGCCAAAATAGAGACACTTTTCAAGTGTGATTTACCAAAGGCCACATTACACCGCATGTAAGAGAGACAGAGAGCAAGAGAGAGAGAGGGAGTGAAGTAATGTAACCTCCTTAAAATTCAAATCATGTCTGCTCCTTAACACAACGAGGAGCCACACCAAATCAATACGAGCTGACTTGTGTATGTGTGTGAGTGGATATGGGTGTGAGCATGTTTAGAAAGAATATAGAATAAATATATGGGCATTTACTCTTTTACTTGTGCCATGGTGAGACAGAGGGTGGAGATTCACTAAGAACGATTTGCGCCCGCTGATAACGCTGCTTATTTGCACATGCTGCGCAAATAAACAATATTGTTTTAGCAGCCGACTCACTGCTGGAATTATGCAAATCAGGTAACAGTGCAAATCACAGACTGTATAGCATCACTACTGCAATATAGACACCTGAACTGGCTCCTTAAAAATGGATATATTGAACTCTTTTCACCATTATTTGATGAGTTACTGCTGCCATGATAAAAAAAAAGCACACAAACTGCTCATTTTAACCAAACTGCAACAGGCATAATAATAATTTAATTTAAATATGCCTGGTTCAGTGCTATACCAGTGCAGGTATCTTCTGGTTAAACTGCAACAAATAATAATAATAATTTATAAAACCAATATAATAATATTAATATTAGTAGTATTATTAATTTCATTTAAATAATAACATTTTATTTCATAAATAAAAACAAACAAACAAAAACTAAATTGGATATGGTTAAGATGCAGCTGAAATACAACATGCATTTCTCCTCAGACTGTATGTGATTAGTGAACATAAACTATGGAAAATTAAAACTGAGAGTACAGGAGTACAGAGAATGTGTATTTGTGCACAAATGTGTGTCTCAAAGGCCAAATGAAACCCTTTACAACATGACCCGAAGTGCAAGGTAATGCATAAACTCGTGTAGGCAAATGCAATCTCTCCTTTTAATATATTCTGTACTTGGATTCAAGTGTGCATGCAAAAATCATATGACCTGTTTGCATGCCCACTTAAGCCTATGTACCCCCCCCCCCC
>NW_015624573.1:420831-426123 GCF_001515625.1 Sinocyclocheilus rhinocerous | reverse complement strand
TAAGCCTATGTCCCCCCCCCCCCCCACACACACACACAGTGCAGGTATTGATTGTGGTGTAGTGGGGTGAAATAAGAGCTTGCTGCAGAGACCTGCTAGTGAATAATGGAAGGAGAGAGAGGGGAAGAGAGAGGAAGGGAAAAACAGGAATGGCCAACTGAGAAGACGAACGTATGTGCCTTCAATATGAGCATTACAGGGCGCTGAAGCACTTCAATGTAATTTTCAGTACTTTAATGATTCGAATTTGTTGATGTTACAAGCTGATTTGTGAGTGTTTAAAACATTTTCGAGCTCTTTAACAAAACATGCCAGCCGGCACAATGAAGCATCACCCACTTCTGACATATTTTGTGCATTTGCTCATTGTCCTTTTACAAACTGCAATTATCACACAATGAAATGCGTCATAACTTACAATTCAATTTTTTTGGTAAATGCTGATTCTTCATCATTAATGTGGATGTTTTAGAAAGGCCTGTTGCCAGGGTGAAAGTCACATTTTGTAATGTAGTGTAAAACAAGCATAGAATTAATAATATTTAATGTTGTATTACATATATACTGTATATATATATGTATAGGAATGAAACGGAACACAAATTAATTATATTACATATGAAATATATATTTGTTTATTATCCATTTGTACTTTTTCATGCCACAATTTATATAGATTTGCACATAATTAGACTCCATGCACGCCAAAAGAGGTGATTATTCTTACAATTTTTTTTTCATGTGAGTTTTAGATTATTTCCATTTTAACTTCATTTGAGTTCACAAATGTTTGGTAAATGTTTTTGCTCAAAAGTAAAAATTTTTATTTTTTAAAATCATTTAATGGAAATGCAAAAGTGCAGGGAAACCTGCATTCCGTGGCCTTAATTTGGAAGATGTATCTTGTATCTTTTCTTTCTTTGGTTCGGTTCACTTTTTCTGCTCTCTGAGTTCTCCGTTCCGGGTCAAGGTGAATCCAAACTGAATGAAAGATTTTTGTTCTTGACACAATTTCTCAAGTCTGAACTGTCACAAGAGACTGAAATGACAAGAAGACCCAATTTCAGAACCACAGCACTTCAAAACCTCCATTGCTTCTGTCTGCTGATATCTGGCTCACCCCGCCCCTCTCTCTATTGCTCTCTCTCTCTTCTCAGTGTCTTCCTCTCTCGGGTGAGTTTTGATGGGCAGGTCTTAAGTGAGACAGTTAATTAGATTAATGGTAACTTGCTATGTGCCTCAGGAGACTAATGTATGCTTGTGTGTGCGTATGCGGATGTGTGTTCTTGTAAAGTGAAAGAACTTTTTAAACTCCTTAGTGATAAAAGCATTTCAATATTCATGAGCTTTGTTTTGCTGATCATTAATAATGTATTAATTGAAAGCTGCAGTATGTTCAGATGGGAGGGTGTGTAGACAGTTCAACATGGCAGTGTGTGTTGACAGTCCTTATAGCAGGCAGCACAACACACATCCATGCCTTCAAGCATGTGCATGTCAGACACACACACACACACACACACGCACACACAGGGGGAACACAAGACAGTGGAACAAAAAGCTGCAATAAAATTTGCCTTCATAACCTTCATAGCGTCTCTTGTCTTCTCTCTGTTCATTTACAGCCCTGCGTAGGTCTCTCCATCTCTCTCTGTGCACTTTTCTCTAACAGAAGAGCTTAAATCAAGGGCTGCTGAAACTGCAACGGCCCTGTCTGCCTTTTCTCTGTAATGAACAAAAGTTATGTGTCTGCGTGTGTGTGTGAGCTTCAGTGGCCTTCAATCTAGTTCACCTGTCTAGAAACACAAGAAGACATTCAGACCTGTCCAGAAACGACAGACAAAACAGAAAGAAGGAAACAAAGAAAGAAAGAAAGAAAAGTTTTTCATTTTCTATTAAATGGATAGTTCACCTAAAAATGAAAATTCTGACATTAATTACTCTCCCTCATGTTTATGAAGTTACGAGAATACTTTTTGTTGCGCAAAGAAAACAAAAATAACAACTTTGTTCAACAATTTCTTATCTTCCGTGTCAGTCTTTGACACACATTCACAACAGACGTATGTGTGTCGAAGACTGACACAGAAGAGAAGAAATTGTTAAAATCGTTATTTTTGTTTTCTTTGCACACAAAAAGTATTCTCGTAGCTTCATAACATTAAGGTTGAACCACATGCACTATTTTAATGATGTCCTTACTACCTTTCTGGGCCTTGAATGTGGTAGTTGCATTGCTGTCTATAGAGGGTCAGAAAGCTCTCGGATTTTATAAAAAATATCTTAATTTGTGTTCTGAAGATGAATGAAGGTCTTACGGGTTTAGAGCAACATGACAGAATAATGTCATGTTGCTCTAAATGTAATGACAGAATTTTCATTTTTTGGGTGAACTATCCCTTTAAGGGCAACTGCCAGTGTGTTGGGTAGTTATTAGGGTGTTGCTAGGTGGTTGCTAGGTGTTCCTCATTTAACAATTTTATGAAGTTTTAAGTCCATTTTTTTTTTATAAAACATTGTGCAACATGACATGATCAGAGTCAGAGCATTCTTCATGTCAAGAAACAAGCAAAATGTTACAATTATGAGTAGTGGGATTTTGGACCAATGAAATTTCACAATGGATGGGCTATTCAGCAAGGTGCCACAGAAATATAAATTAAAACGATTTACAAAATGTCCAATATACAGTACAGACAGACAGATGCATAGATATTCACCTCACACACTCACAGTGCTGTAATCCTTTTCTCTGCTGGATTCTCTGGATGCCCATATAAGGACGCATTTCTCAGCTCTGACCTCTTGACATCTCCTCCTCTAAAGATCCCACGTACATCAGCTCTAATGTCACTGTAGCAACAGTGTGTACCACCCAGAATATGAGCTTTAGAACTGACTCTAGTAGCTGCTCTACATACATATGGAGATGCTTGATGTGTGTGTGTGTGTTTGATCCTCCTTATCAAGTGTCTCTAGATCAGTTTGTTGAAGGATTTGCAGAGGTTTCCAATTCTGTTTTGCTGCTCTATTGCACACACTCATACTCCTACATCCTAGCAAAAAAGTCATCATATATTTACTAGAGGTCAAATAACAGCAATCTCTCTCTCTCTCTCTCTCTTGTGTCTCTCTTTCTCTCGTTCCAGCACTCACTCTGGATTTCTTTTCTGGGAAGAGCAGCGATATCCACTTTTCCTCGGATTACTGTATACTACGGAGCTGGATATTCCACACAACTGTCTCACACACACACACACACACACACACTCTCTCTCTCTCTCTCTCTCTCTCTCTTAACTGAGAACCCGGCAGCTACTGGACATTCAGCAGAGACTTGGCTAACCAGAGAGGCTGAGTTCAAGACAAACTGACAAGACACAAATCAAACAGAGCAGAGTCCCATCCCACCAGATCATTATCCACCTAATTTCCAACCAATTCAGCAAGGATCGAGAGCAGATGAGGCCCATCAGCTCCGGCTAGCAGCCCCTCAGACGAGTCACGGAGGCCCCGTTCCACCCTGCTGCTCCTGTTAGCACCAAAGATACCCAGCAGCTTGTTTAGATGATCCTCATGCTCACCTCAAGTCATGTCAACATCAGACAAATGTGGCTCTAACACCTCTGCCACAGGAAGCAATGACTGTGTGAAGTGGAGGAAAGATAAATGAACTGATTCATTGGAAGGGTGCAAGGCAAGCACAACTGCTTAAGAGAAAATTCTACTCATTAGTGTGATAATAATGACAAACAGGAACAGGCTGACAGGCCTGGAGACCCTGAGGCCATTTGCACCGTTCTACTGATAGAGCCGATAATGTAATTGAGAGAGGAATGAGTCTACTAGAATAAACAGGTTTCTACAAACGCTCCAATCACACTTTCCATCTGAAAGTTCACTAGCCCTGCCTCAAGCCCTTGCCATTGGTTAAGAGAGAAAATTTAAAATATGTTATAAATTATTTTTTAATATACATTAAAATAGTAAACAGGTATTTAAATATATATATATATTTCTACAAAATAAAAATATTCTACAGAAAAAAAAATAAAATAAAAATAAATAAAAATCTCTGGCTTTTAAACTGTAGTGCACTCTGTTGAGTACCTACACCCAGAGGGATATGATTCGTTTTTTTTTTTCTTTTACTAAATATAAAATCCAAAATTAATTATTTTATTTAAGAAAATGCAGATAATACACTTTTTTGTGTGTGTTTTTAGTTTGGAGATGACTGTTCTCCTTGCTTCTAACTGGAATATAGGAGAGCTGAGATCAACAAACCTCTTAGAACGCCTCTCCTCTCATGGGTTTTCAGCCTGACTGATGTCAAAGGTCACACAGTGAGAGCCGCAGAGGGAGAGCGTACTCATCACCCCACTGTATATGCAAATAACCTGCAACAAGGTAATTAAAATCTCCATATAATGAAGTCATGCTTGGGCAGGAACATGGAGCAGAGGGAGGGAGAGTTACAACAATGAAGAAACACAGAGGAAAAAGAAACAAGCAAGAAGAAACATACCTATAGATCCTGAGGAATCTTGTGGAAATCTATCATGTTGAAAATAAACCAACGTATATGTGTCTGACATCAACGTGAGACAGCATATTTCAGGCCGGTGGATCTGGAAAAGGCTCATGAGATTGAACTAATCCTGCAAACCAGAGATTTTCAGAGATTCTGAATCGTTGTGCCCTTCAGCAAAACACTTGACTCCAAGTTGTTCTTTAGGGACTGTCCACTGACAGAGCTTTACAGTTCAGTATGTGGCTGTGATAATATAATATATGCCCTGAACTAGGGGTGCTCTGATTGATCGGCTACCGATCACTATCGGCCGATAATCACGTTGGGATGATTGATCGGCGGTCTCTAAAAAGGCCGATCTCAAGCTGATGACGCTGCCGTCAGAGGTTTGGCACGACATGCAGCGGCACGTGTCAGCCTCTGTCCGGCGCGGGTGAAATAATTATAATGCTGAAGGTGAGGTACTCACCTTCATATTTCTTCATTAAATAACGTATAAAGTCATTTGAAAACCCTGTGTGAGACGTAATTTCACAAACAGCGCGAGTGAACAACTCTCTTTCTCTCTCAAAATACGCAAATGGCTTCAAATCACCACACACCGCGTCTGTCCATAAGCCAGCAACACGCTGCACAGTAGCGCACACACATAATGCCAGGTTCACATTGCTCCGTTTGCAGTGCATACATGGTGCGTATTTTTTCCGCGTGTTCATGTTAACGGATTAATAAAGCGTTCACTGCACACGGTTGCGGTC
>NW_015624573.1:390651-419458 GCF_001515625.1 Sinocyclocheilus rhinocerous | reverse complement strand
AAATGAAATTCAGGCCCTGAATAAATGTCTAAAAATCCTGATTGGAGTATCACTATAAATAGTTATAAATGATAAAAAGAAGGCTTTAAAAGATCGGTATCTGTGATCGGTATCGGCAGATACTGCTTTCTGTGATCGGTGATCGGCCTCAAAAATCCTGATTGGAGCAGCCCTACCCTGAACAATTGTTTTTGATCAAATCTTTTAAGGGAACAAATGGTTAACTGTCATGCACTGATTCATATGTGTGTTCCTGCCTTCAAAGTCTGACTATTACAAATGCATCAGAGATAAAGCAAATAGGCAAGCTTTTAATCGATTGGTCAAAGTTACTAATCAAATATGCCGCTTCAGTGAACCAAATTGAATCTTTGTTAATTATTATGACCAACGATAAACCAATGGGATGGGGAATGCTGTTCATTCAGTTCGGCAGGGCATAAGCATCCTGATGAAAAGAGTGTAGCACTACAAGAAGTTTTATAGGTTTACACATAGCATAATCCCCAATTTATGAATGTGTAACAATGACTGATGACCATACACAATTTTCATTGCAAGGAGCCTACTGGAAATGCATTGCTATGGTGCCTAATGTAATACAATATCTCAATAGCTCTCTTTAAATGCTTAAAGTACATTACTGAAACTCATAAATCATTTTTAGGATATTGCTGTAATTTCTCTTTTGCTTGATAAAACACCTAGACGCCAGGAAGCTGACAAAATGGAGATAAAAAAAATCTGCTTTGAAAACACGTGACACTATTTCTCAAGTCTCTTAGTAGATCACGTAGACATGCAACTTTGAATGAAAAATAATGAGATTGGTCACAAACAACTTGATTTTGAGTGAATCTCAAGTGAATGACTCAGGGATTTACTCATTTTAAAACACTCATTGGTTGTAGCCTACTGGCGTAATGATGTAACCCACAAAAAAAAGTAACTAAATGAATTGCAGAATGAATCAGAGCAATTTTTGTTATTGTTGAATGGACTCAAAAGATGTAACTGAGATGAATCAAAACCCCATCACTAAAATCAAATAGTTATAAAAAGCAAATCAAAATGGAAGAAAACACAAAAAATGGTTAATTTAAAATTTAGCAAAAGCTAACTTTGTTGATATAATAACAATCTGGAAAGATTGGTGACCAAGGAGATCTGAATTACTTGGCAAAAATCGCAGAAATGTTATTTCATCAAAATACATGGTTACTTTTCAGTGGCTGTCAATGGAAAAACATGCTTTTTTCCTCCACATAATGGTGTAGTACCGACATCTTCCAGCAGGGGCAAACTGCAGAAGCTCTGCTTTAGAGACTGTCCACGCACTTAATGTACTGTAATGTGCTTTTGGTAAAAGCATCTCCTAAATGACAAGTAGTGGTACTTCGGAGTGCATACTGAAGCATTTAATGCATAATTAATAGGTTATGCTAATCAGGTCCGCATTCCTCCCACTGTCTTTTTCTCTGCACAGACCACTGAAATAATTTAACCTGCTACAGAACTCTGACACCCTCTATCTCATCATGTTTAGAGAAAGATGCGGTACATTGAGTGAAAAATTGGTCTTTGTGAACCAAAGAACTGTGGTGAGAGGTGGGATTTAGCCAACGTCGATCAAATCAAAGCCAATCCGATTTCGTTCAACTACGTTGATGTCATCGAGCTGTTTATTTCCTGAAGGTTCAGTGAAGTCATAGCAACTGATTTTCCGAGGCCACCGGGGGAACTTTAAAACATCACCACTTCAAGTTTTCAATGGAAAACTTGTAATTGCTCCCTCTTTCTCTATAGTCCTTCCCTACTGGCATGTTTCAATAACTCTTTCCTCTTCTTCTCCTTCCTCCATCACTGTGTGTGCATCTTTCAAGTCTGCATCTGTTACTGTACCACCCGCCCACACACACACACACACACAGCTATTACTCATAGAGCAACACACACACATACACAACGCTATTACTCAGAGAAATACACACACACACAAATGCATTATAAAAGCTTGTGTCAGTTTTTTTCATTTCAAAAGGTTGTCTGCAAAGCCAAAGAAGCTCTCAGGAGACAAAAACTAGTAGAAAAAATAACAGGAGAGGACAGAGGACAAAAAACAGACCTGTATTTCAATAACAACTGCAAAAAGACAAGGCTCCTAACCTGTGTCTGTACAAGAACACATACACAAACATTCACACGCACATATATGTGTTCATATCATGCACATTTCTGGAATGACAAACATACATATTAAATTAACAGTTTACCCAAAAATGTACATCTTGTTGTTCCCAGCTTAGTTTTCTTTAGAAGGAGATGAAACTTTCAAGCTGTAACTTTCTATTTAACACAAATGAGTGGAGACTACGGCCCAAAAATGTTTAAAACAAGTTCTGTTTCAAAAGAAAGTTATACGTTTAGTGCACTATATTCCAAGTCTCCTAAAGCCAGGCAGTAGTTTGTCCAAGAAAAAGGCAGAAATTAAGACAAGTCATGAGGTTTAAGTCAATGATGTCAAACATTTCTCGTTTTCCTTGGGTCCTGTGAGCAAACTTATATGTTAATGCAAATGTGCAGACAAAATGACAAAATGACTGAAGAATTCCAACAAATGTCACCACATAGAAGTCTGACATTTTCACCGGAAGATCAAGTTAGGGCATTTTGATTAATTTTTAAGCTAAAAATTTTTTTTTTTTTAAATGAACATGAATGGATGAATCGTTCACAATAAAATCAACATGCATTTAGAAAATAGGGAGAATTTTCATTTCATGCCTACTTTAAATTTCAGTGTTTTCCTCGCACAAAGCTATCACATTACTTTAGAAGATTTTAAATATAGTGCAAAAGATATATAGATTACGTGTATACTATAATTCATTTTTGGCATTTTTAAAACTGAACTGCACCAGCCCTCTTTTTTCATTGTATGGAAAAGAGCAGCTTGAACATTTTTCCTAACATCTCCTTTTGTGTCATACAAAAGACAGAACGCTATATAGGTTTGGAACATATGGGTGATTTAATTGAGTAAACTACTCTGGTAATTTATCTAAAAAAAAAATAAAAAAAAACAGCTATAAAAGCTTTTTTCTGTTTTTCATTAATCAAATTCCTACTCTGGGTTCAAAGATGCTGATGGCTCAAGGACGGACTATTGTTCGATAAGTGAAAAGATTGAAATATTGATTACGTAACGACCACCTCCATCCAGCTCCTAAACGACTGTCTTTGTGCTACACAAAACCTCCATTTTAAAGGTCAAATTGCAGTGATCAACACCAGTGCCAGGCGTCTGATGCTTCTGCAGAATGAATGACAGCTCCAGACATTTTTAGGAGTCAGGTAATTCATGACCTTTGACATTCTATTCAACACTTGTTTTTTTCACTTGCAGGCTGATCTAGCAGCACCAGCCCATGGAATAAGCCAAAATATGGATGAGAGGGAGAAAGAAATAGAGGGAGCAAGGTACTGTAATAACCGTAGGAGGTAGAAGTCTTCACAGGAGCAGGCTTTCAAAGAGGAAGAAAAGAAGAAAGAAGGAATAAAGGTAAAAGGAAGGTGCTCTGCAGGAAAATGAAACCTCTGAAGCTGTTTGGGACTTTTCAATAGAGCTCCACTGAAGGTCCAATCAATCCTCCAGAAACCGTTTGGGGCACATATATCACACACTAGGCTACATTTTCCATTAGCGTGTGTGTCTGTCTGTGTGTGTGTGTGTGAGCATGTGGACCCATAACCTATAGAACATGTAATAATATGACGGAAGAGAAAGGCGCCTGCTTTTCATGCTTGTACTAAACTCAGACCTGGTTTTACATAAACACACTCCGGTTGACTGCACAGCTACTCTACATGAGTTACCATTGATCAACTATAGCTAGGACTGCATAAACACGTCCGTTTGTGTGAGCAGTCATCTGAGCAAACACACACACACACAAATGGATACACAAACATGAAAGTACTTAAAAACCCCAAAATGACAGGTTGTACTTAACACAGGCCAGTCATCATCCCAGCAACCATCTGCACGGCCAAAAAAACAAAACAAAATCAGCAATGAGACACTTCAAATGAACGAAAAATGGCAAAGGGTGGGATAAAGAGAAGTGAAGTGAGTGTTTCACTCGTTTGATTGACAGATGGCACCGTTCAGCTTTCTGGTGAAAACGCCCCCCTTACTTGCATAAGCCCAGCTGTGTGTTTATAGTCCATGAGTGAGAGCTTCATTTTGGCACACAAACCCTTTAGGACTGATTAGTGTCTCACTCTCTGTCCATCTTACTGTCCTCAGTCAAACATCCTTGAGGACTCATTAGTTTCTGCTGCTTTCCACGCTGCTGTCACTTCCACCTCACGTTCACCCAAGACCACGGCTACATCCCAAATCATATACTTCTAGTGTGTACTGTACTAAGTATGCCGAGAATGGGAAAGTACTTGAGAGTAATTTCAGTATTTTTGAGTAGTTTTAAAGGGGTCATATGATGCTATTTTAAAGATCATTATTTTGTGTATTTGGTGTAACAGAATATGTTGACATGCTTTAATGTTCAAAAAACACATTATTTTTCAAATACTGTACATTATTGTAGGTCCTCTATGCCCCGCCTCTCTCAAACGCTTCGTTTTCTACAAAGCCCCCTCCTTTGACAAGCGCAGCCTGCTCTGATTGGCCAGCTGACCCAATGCATTGTGATTGGCCAAACACCGCAAGCACTCGTCGGAAATGTAACACCCCTTACCATAATCGCGAACTTCAGCTTTCAAAATAAATGTAAAGACAGAGCAATGTCTTTACTCTGGGGAACAGAGTCGCGTGACAGACACAGTGATGAAGCTGGTATCTGTTTGCAGTACACAAGCCACGGTTAAGACAGCTGAATCCACTGTGATGTGACCCCATGGCTGCATCAACACTACTGCTGTTCCTGAAACCACGCCTTCTTTCTTTGCGTGAACATTTGGGCGGCGTTATGCAAATCTTCCCACATCGTGCTCATCACAGGCAGGCACAGCACTCAATTCAGCATGTGTTTGTGTTTGTGTGTGCTGTCTGCGTCGCTCATAGCACGTGCCTATATTGTGCGCTATATCGAACAATTTTTCTATCGATATCGAAGAAGGTGTACCGTCGATAAATATCGATACTGTTTTATCGCCCAGGCCTATATTTAAAATGTTGAAAAAGTACCATTATAAATGTCTTCTCTCTCAAAGCACAACAAATTATGTGTAATATTACCCCAAACAGCACATATGGATCCATATCTTAAAATTCCAATCTGCAGAATCTGGCATTTTTCACAAAATTTTGGACACACTAATCATAATTTTGCACAGTATACAGTATACAAAAAGTGTGCGAATTGTAAGCAGCCCCCAATCCCACTGCCCACATGACAGCTACATGCAGACCTAAAGCCCCTTTTTAAGGGCAGAGTATGTTCAAATTCACAAACATTATGCTTCACGGACAGACAAAAACACTGCACTTATCCCACTCAGATGCAGCGAGCAGTGAATTCACCTCCTCACCTCCACTGTCCAGTCTGAATGAGAATTAGCTCTGACAGCTGGTTGTGGGGGCGCGTGGAACAACTGCACACTCACAGACTGCTTCCTATCAAACCTGAAATGCTACAGCCACACGCTGAGCATGTAACTGTGCCATCTGTCAGGTTTGTCGAGGGTTGGCATTTTTTACTGTGGCTAATTAATTCAAAACTAGCTTGTTAGTCCGCTTGATAAATACAATGTAATGTTTTAGCAACATTTGTTAGCTGTCTTGTTAAGTTACATGAAGGTATCTAAGATTTGAGGTTGGTTAAAAAACATGCACGGCATTTAAGGTCTGATTTTAGCATCTCATTTACACTTTGAAATAAAGCTAAAATATCTTGTTTTTGCCTTTTGATAATATTTGATGTACCTTGATTTGATTATTTGCTTTGAAGTGTCTAAAAAGGATGATGAGAAGAACCATACAGCTATTTTAGTAGACTCAAATAAATAAATAATAAAAATAAAACATACAAAAATCTAGTTAAATGTACATATGTTTTTCACTAAATAAACAAATGAATGATACATCGCTGTTTATGTGAACCAGTGTATCATTTTATAGTAATAAAGAACAATATTTCCATGCATATATTTACTAAAACATCAGTACATGAAAATTGCCACATGAAGACACCTGAAAACATTTTTGAGCATCAAAACATTAGCTTGCATGAGTGTGCATGTGGAATTGAATAATTAAAATCGACAGTTTGAACTGATTCACAGAAATGAATTAAACTTACCACCTCTATCAATTTATGAGACTCCATTATATCATTCATATTAATGATGAATTTTAATGATAACCCTACACAACACAGATTTGCATCCAGTCAAATGCTTTACTAGTGATTTAAAAAAAGCCTATTAGATATTAATGACTATTTAAAAAATCTGTCTAAAGCTCTCAAAAGCTACTCAAAAGTCGCAATACAAAATTGTGAAGCTAATTCTTTAACAGGAAAAAAAGTAATTAAAAACACTGTGATATTCACGATTCATCACATATTCATCTAATATCCCCAGCAAAATTGCTGCCAATATCATGAATATTCGACATCCTACAGCCCTAATGCTCATTCATGCTATATTCTAACTAAATGCCTTTTAAAGGCCAAACATTCTCAAACAGCTGTGATGAGCAGTAAGAAACACACAGTAGATGTATGTGTGTGTTTCGTAAGGCCAAACTGCTTCTCTTTTCCGCTTGGTTCAGAGGCCACAATTATCCTCCACTCATTCCTCCATCTGTTCTTACAATACACCACATATCTCTTTCATTCTGCTCTTTTCTACAAAATGAGCCACTGAAGCAGTATGTATGTAAGATGAAGTGTGTGTGCAGTTTAATCAGTGGATATATGCATGACAGATGACTTATTGAGAGAGAAAGAGAGAGAGAGGGGGAGAAAGAGTGCACTGCCATGCTAGCATACACAACAGTTTTTTTTTTAAAAATTTGCTGACAAAAACTAATAACAAGATGTAAATTGAAATAGCTCCGTTTAGTTATTTATCCTCTATGGCAGATGGGTTTGTAATCATAAATACCTGTGGTGACACAACAAACCACAGTACTTTTTGATTTGACATGGGCATTGAGAGAGCAGTTATTCTTCAAACGGAAATCCCAATTTGTAGCTCTGCACCCAAGATCAAAGCTTCCCGTTCACACAATTTCCTGAATCTGTGTCTATTGTAAAAAATTTTATGTTTCTCTAATAAAGGGCACAGAGTTACACACACATACAGATTTTGCATTTTTCTAATGTAATTTTTTTAATTGTAAGTTAAATAAACAAAATGATAATTGAGCCAGTTGAACTGAAAAATGAACATGAATTTCAGAAAGTCTTTGGTTTGTCCTTATATTGTTTTAGTGGCAGCAGCACTCGAACTGCATAAACCCCACAATTTTGTTGCATTCCAGTTTTTAAAGGGGACATATGATGTTGCTAAAAAGAACATTATTTTGTGTATTTGGTGTAATGAAATGTGTTTATGCGGTTTAAGGTTAAAAAAACACATTATTTTCCACATACTGTACATTATTGTTTCTCCTCTATGCCCCGCCTTTCTGAAACACGTTGATTTTTACAAAGCTCATCGGTCTGAAAAGCGAGGTGTGCTCTGATTGGCCAGCTATCCAGTGCGTTGTGATTGGCCGAATACCTCAAGCGTGACGGAAATGTTACGCCCCTTACCATACTGTGATGGCGTGGCCCGGCCGGAACGACGAGACAAAAACATTAAAACCCATTATAAACGAGGCATTTGTTGCATCCAGTGGGGACATAATTAAGGATTATAATGACTTATACTGTCTTTTTTTCAAGTTGCATTGCATCGCGCCGCATAAACATAAAACCATGTCTGCATTTGGGTTGAACTGTTCTGGAACAGTGTTGTAAATACAACTTAACCACTGATTTCTAGTAGTGTCCTCTTTTGGAAGACCAAACAAAGTAGTTTCGCTTTCACAAAGAAGCACACAGCGCCTTCACGACATGGCGGCGGCAACAATACTACAGCGAGAATAAAAGTTACGCCTTCTTTCTTTGCGTGAAAATTTGGGCGGTGTTATGCAAATCTACCCACATCGTGACGTAGACATGTGGGGGCGTGTTAGAATGAGCCGTTTTAGGTAGGCGTGGTTGACTCTTAACTTTTATAAAGAATATCTCTTTGGATTTGAGACTTTAGTCTTTGCAACTTTACAGATCTTCTTTTATGCACCAAGAGCTTGTAACGCTTCAATGAGAAAGGAAAAATTGAAATCGCATCATATGACCCCTTTAAATTTGAAACGTTAAGTCTCAGATTTCCAAAGTGGTCTCAAGACTTTTAGACCCCAATGTATGTCCAGAAACAGTCTTTGTTAAAGAACGGGATATTCATTTCTTTTTCTTTTTTTTTTTTATAAAAAAAACAGAAAAGTTCCAATGTTCCAAAAATTTCAGAAAGTTGTAACATTATATTCACCAAAAAAAAATATTTGTTTCAATGATTTCAACACTGATAAAATAAGAAATGTTCCTTGAGCTATCAAATCAGCATATTAGAATGATTTCTGTGATCATGTGACTGGGGTAATGGTTGCTAAAAATTCAGTTTTGCATCACAGGAATAAATCACACTTTAAAATATATTAAAATAGAAAACCATTATTTCCAGTTGCAATAATATTTCACATTATTACTGTTTTGTTGTATTTTATCAAATAAATGCAGTCTTGGTGAGCATAAGAGACTTCTGTCAAAAACATTAACCTCTCACATTTTACACATACATTTTTTTATTTTATTGCCTTAAGTTCCATTAGAAAGACAGAGAGCTAATAAATTAAAGAACTATTGCTGAACTGTCATGTGTGGTTCCTGGGTCCACTGGTAAAAAGGAAATGGGGTTGAACTTTGGCCTCATCTGAAAATGACAATTCAAAAATATGTCGATGATAACTGACCTCCAGTTGACCTTTAGCCTGTTCATTGTTTTGCTGTTCTGTTATTTTGAGATCTCTTTGAATGAGGAAATCTCTCAACCACTTACAGCATTATGGTCATTTATGGTCAATATCTATTTATTTCTCCCTCCTGCAGTGCTCTTTTTCGTTCCAAACAGACCTACAGTACCATAACTGACAGGACTTTCAATTCCCCTGGAGCTAGCTAAGTGCCTTGCTCCAAACCACAATGATGATTGGGAAAGACGGTGACCCACTTCCTTTGTCACCCTTAGCTGGATGTAAACCTGCAATAGTTGTGTTGTAGCAGTCCAGATTATCAACCATTCAAGGAATGGTTCACCCAGTTCTGTCATTTGCTCACCCTCATGCAGTTCCAAACTCATATGACTCTTTCTTATGACTCAGTAGACGCTGCATTTAAAAAAGTGTGAATGAAAATAAGGCTGTGAGGGTTACAAACGAGTACAGTCTGTTCAATGAAATAGACAAGGGCTGTGAAAATGAGATGTGACATATTCAAACTTTGCTTATAAAGATGCATTACATAAAGTATGGCATGTCTAAGTACATTTAAATTCGCAAAAATAGACTGAGAACTATCAAAAATCAGCTCATGCGATAAACAATGTAAGAAAAGATAAAAAATTATCAAAGGTTTTTTGGTTTTGACGTCAAAATGAAAAAAAAGTGCACATTGAACAAGCCTGTGGGGGTGCTAGAGAGTCTGTGGAATAGTTCAGAGAATAGTAGTGTAAAATTGTAAAATAAATAAAACAAAAATACTAATAAATTACTAAAACTATTAAAAAATAGTAATAAATTAATTTAATTCAAAATAACAGAAATATTTAACTAAAATCTCACAAACTTATTTAATTCTACTTTCTAAAGACAGGTCAGAAACTATGTGATTGATCACAAATGATTTTATCATACTGCAACAGTTTTATATGTTTATTTCCTGAGGAGGTGCTAAAGGTTCTGTAGGACTGTTCAGAGGAAAGTAGTGTAAAAAAACAAACAAAATGAAACTAAATAAATACACAAATAAC
Source organism: Sinocyclocheilus rhinocerous (assembly GCF_001515625.1). Classification (NCBI taxonomy): domain Eukaryota; kingdom Metazoa; phylum Chordata; class Actinopteri; order Cypriniformes; family Cyprinidae; genus Sinocyclocheilus; species Sinocyclocheilus rhinocerous. The sequence goes on along the minus strand of NW_015624573.1, from coordinate 409,360 downwards.
TACCCGCATAAATAACTAAAGGTGTTACTATAAACATGCAGAGCAAAATCAAGGTGATAGCAATATTTAAGTTTGCTGAATGGACTGTTTAGGCATTTATATGAATTTACACAATGCTGGGTTATTAAGCATAATTTTGACATTCAGCAAAGTACCTTTTTTGTGTTCCACAGAAGAAAGTAAGTTATACAGGTATGACATATGTTTGACTGAATTACAGAATTTCAATTTATGGTGAACTGTCCCTTTAAGAAGATGACTACTACTCTGCCTGGTGCTCTCTGTGTAAATTCACACCCCTAGACTTTGGGAACCAAAAGATGAAGCTCGACTGTCACACACATGAAAACTCACGCTTGTGCATGAGGGGGTGGGGTGTATGTACACATGTTTTTATTTATCATGTTGTGCTGGTGCGTGTGTATCTCACCGGTGCAGAGAGGCCTTCCTCTCTTTAACACCTTCTCATATTTCCTTTGGCTTTCATAATAATCTGAATGATCTAATCATGCAAATTGTTACTGTAGAAAACATAAAATAAAGAGAAGATGCAAAACAGACCAACTGCAGTGCATTTCCATATCAATGCATCTTGGGTGTTTTTAAACGAACATGACAACACACACACACACGAAGACGACCAATCATATAGCTACTTTCATACATTCACACATCTACGATTTACAGCTGAGAGTGGCACGTTTATTAGACGTTATCGCCTGTATATAAACTCTGACTGCATGAAGAGGAACATCTGGACGTTAGAAAAGGTTAATGTAAGGTCAAAAGTCCCAAAGTGACCTACATTCAATCTCAAGTCAGAGCCACTGAAAGGAACGAGGGAATGTCACAAACACATCAACACGCATTCACAAATCACAGAGTTTATCATATTTCATTCTTGGAGCTGCATGAATCAGTGTTGTGAGAGCATTAGCATTAGCATGGCTGCAACAAGCGATAAGAAATGGAGATCAGGCTGATTGTGAAGGAACACAATCACGCTGTTTGCATTTGTTCTCTTCTGATGACTCTCTCTCCCTCTCAATCTCTCGCTGTGTCTCAGGCGGCATGGTAAAAAGACCTTTTGGAGCATTTCCTTATTTACTTGTTCTATTTTTTATTATGTTTGTTTTTTGTTCTGTCACTGTCATTTTGTTACACTGTGGAAGCTTCTGTCACGAAAACAAATTCCTCGTATGTGTAAACATACCTGGCAATAAAGCTCATTCTGATTCTGATTCTGATTCTGATTCTGATGAGTGAGTGTGTGTCAGTGTGACATTAATGTGTGAAGTCATTGATCAACTTCATCCCAGATTCCCTCAAGCAGTCAGGCACTTTAAAGTTCCACTAAACCGGATGCCAGATGCATCGCTGCTCTCTCAGGGCCTCACGCACACGCCAGCCGGAGTGAGTCCACAGACACCCCTGTCAATGTAAAACGCATGCTGGATATGAGAAAAGAGAATCAAGGACAAAAAAATTCCCACAATGTAACTCGGCAAAACGACGATGCTCATCGCTGTCACGCACGTCATTCCGCCGCGGCCGCATTCCCCGGCGACCACCCCTCACACTTCCTTTAGATGCTGAGATTTCCCATGAGGCTCGTCGGTGTGACAGCACCAATGACAGCGGAGGGGCTGAGTGGGAGGAGCTGTCACGCTGCATGACAGCTCTGAGCCAATCACAGCCCAGCTGCAGTGACTGACAGCTCTGAGAGGGCTGGGACTGTCAAATCATGCACTTTTGTTTATGTGTGTTGTTATATTTGTGTAAGTCTTCTCGATGTGTAAGTATGTGTATCTCCTCTGTTGTTTTACGTTGATCACTGTTGACATTTAGCTGTTCAGTTTTGAAAGAATCATAACACAACTGTGCATGAGTTTTCCAAAGCCAAATGCACACTACACAACTCACGATCTTGTTACTGTGTTTGATCTTTTGAGATGTAGTATTGAAAAACGCTGGTAACATTTTAGTATAGGGAACATTTCTCACTATTAACTAGATGCTTATTGGCATGCCTTTTATTAACATATTGGCTGTTTATTAGTACTTATAAAGCACATATTCTGCATATTCTACATTCCTAATACTACCCAATACCTAAACTTAACAACTACTTTACTAACTATTAATAAGCAGCAAATTAGTAGTTTATTGAGGCAAAATTCGTAGTTAGTGCTTTGTTAATAGCGAGAATTGGACCTTAAAATAAAGTGTGACCAAAACGCTCTGCTAGTATGCACACTTGCTTCAAGTATGCATACTTGTGAGATACGTCAAGTGTGAGCACCATCCCAATAAGCAAGAAAGCAGAAATTAGCAAATAAAAAGATAAAAGATATAGAGAGAAAAGAGCTAAGCATATGGAAGTATGCTTCCACTACAGGATAAAGTATTAAAAAAAAGCAAATTGTGACTTTATCTCAGTTATGACTTTTATTCTCACAATTATAAGTTTACATCTCACAATTCTGAGAATTTTTTCCTCATAATTCTGACATTTTTAATCTGAATTCTGAGTTTATATCTCGTAATTCCGACATTTTAAATCTGAATTCTGAGTTTATATCTCACAGTTCTGAATTTATATCGTGCAATTGTGTTTTCTGTTTCAGCCAAGGGTACAAAATAAAAAAGGACTTTTTTTCCCCACAATTGTGAGTTTATGAGTTTAACTTGTCTTCTCAGAATTGCAAGTTTATCTGTAAATCTTACAATTCTGACTTTATATCTTTGACTTCAAAATCTGACAACATGTGTCTTTGGAAACATCTAGGGAGGCCCTGAAAAGTATCAGTATTAAAGTACTAAAAAGTGAAAAATGTTTATTTTAAATCCTAAAAATGTCTTTTAGGGTTAGGTTTAGTCTGCAGTAAACCTTTATATAAAACAATCTATGGAATTTCCTCAGATAAATAGGGACTGTTGTTTCTTGGACTTTACTCGAAGTTAAAACTTCTCAGACATTACTAACAAAAGCACAGCACGAAACATTAATAACATGACCAACTGATCAGTCAAACACTGTCTAACTAATCTCGCTGAAAGGACAACCTATCAGGGCTGTTTCCGGTAGCCCCTCCTCCTTTCTCCACGGCAACAGCCAATAGGCTCTGTTTTCTGGTTAATTGACTTTTTGAGAGCAGAGGCAGGAACATCAGTCTCTTTAATGGGAAAAAAAACAACATCAAGAAATTAAGTCTCTCTTACACACTCACTCACACACACTCTCTCTCTCTAAAGCAATGCATCATCCCTGCTAAATAATAAAAACACTAAATCCCAGGCACACAAAACAAAAATCACATCCAATAGCACAAAACAAAACCCACATCCGAACACTCACACATGCACTGTACCAACAGAGACCAAACCTATCCAAAAAATCCACAGACCCCCCCCCCACCCCATGTCTTTCTCGTCACGCTTCTCTATCTCACGTCCGCATCTTCAGTGCGTGTGTTGATTGGACTTGTGTTCTATGTTCTCGGGTTTCATGAATAATTGAGCTAACAGGTCGTTAATTTAATTTAATTAACAGCCTACAGAGGCGTTTGGCAGAGTAAACGAAACCGAAAGAGAGGCAGAAACAAGGTTCTGACCATGGAATCTCAGTACTGACTGAATATTTGACATTTAGTGTGATTGTGTTTAATTACACTTGTCAGCTGCTTGTTTTAAATTTTTCCAATATTTTAATAATAGGCATGCTAATAAGCAACTAGTTAATAGTGACAATTGGTCCCTATATACTAAATTGTTCCCAGTTAATTTCCACACTGGACAATTTGATCCTCCACAATTGTATGCCATGGTTGGGCCACAAACTAAGCTTGAAAGAGTGTACTTGCAATCCACTTCAAAATAAATGGGTGCAGATTGTGAGACCTTTTGACAGCTGGAGGGTCTTGAGTCATGTCTCATGCCTGAACAACTCCTTTACCTACAGTAACCCAAACCCGCCTATCATTCTTCACATCCTTCTCCTAGAGTACACCACCAGATGAACTCGTAAAACTACAAACAGTTCATGAAATATAAAAATAGACATGATGATACGATCAATATTTCCACAAAACTTGTATGGGTGTGTGTGTGTGCGAACATAGTTATTCTGATCATTTCTCATGGGGGATTTCTTTAAGTTCCCAAAGTTAGATTTGTCTTGCGCTCTCAGAAAACCTGCTCTGATAGTTTGCCAGGTTTGCATTTGCAGAAAATCACACACACACACACAAAATCATCATCTTCCTGACATGGACCCACATAGAGAGTCTGGAAGTTCACTAGAGGGAGAGGAATGAAAAGAAGTCTACAAACAGATAACTGGAGGATACAGAGAGAGAGAGTTTGCCTCATATGGACTTCAACGAAACCGCAATGCCTCGACTCCATTTTCATGTGGTGTGGGGGAGTGCGTGTGTTTTCTCTGCTGGTCTTCTATGGCAGGGTATAATTTCTGAGACAACCATCTGGATCAAACAGCATCAGATGCTACAGGACAACACATGTTTTCTTCTCATCTGTCTACATGCGTCGATGCTTTCCTCTTTCATCATCATAACACTGTATCCGTCCACCTCTCCTGCTGCTATTCTCTCTTATACTGGATATTCTCTCTCGCCCTCGCATTTTAATAGTCTTGTCATCTCTCCTGCTCCTACATCACCTGATTAAATTAGACGGTAAACCTGTGACACACACACACAGACACACATACAAGCAGTCCCCAGTATTGGCATGTAAGAGCTGTGTGATTTGATTGATGTCATTTTGGGGAACCTCTGAAATGAGGTTAGAAACGGTTTAGCTTTTCGAACACATTTAAGATGCAGGAGGCATTTGCGTGCTTTGAATGTTCATAAACTGCAGATGGTACTCAAAAACCGTAACACACACATTTATGACATTATTTTTGATTAAATAAATACAGATTTTTTTTGTCTGTAAATATATGGCTATACACATACCAAAAAAATAAGACATCAGGAAGGGGGCCAACACTTTTTCACACCACTGTACATACAAGCACACTGGATTCCATGTTTCATAAGGCAAAAACACTGGTTAGAGGACGAACACAGATGGGCTCTGGGGGTCTTGTTGCCCGGGTGACATTGCCCCATTATTTCAACTCATGCACTCTGGGCAACACCAGACAAAGAAGTTTCACAGGGGGGCTGTGTGTTTGTGTTTGAGTGAGTGAGTGTGTGTGTACAAAAAAGACTGAAGTCATGGAAAAAATGCTGAAGTTTATGTAGCTTTTCAAAACAATAAGCTGTGCCAGCAAGAGACAGAGAGACGCAGAGCGAGACAGACAGGGAGAGAGAGATTAATCAGGGTTAGTCATCTTTAAACATTCTGTAATTTTGGTGAATACCAATGATGGTGAAGATTACTGTTCTTGTTTTGCTGCTTTTGTCGTTTTTGAATTAACACGGAACTCAATCAAGAAATGGGAAAATTACAAACACAAACAAAATGGACAGAACACGATTTTTTTTTTGCTGTGAGAACTGTGTGTGTGTGTGTTTAGGGGATGTCTGGGCATTCCTGGGGGATTCTGACATTTTCCATTCCCTCTCAGAATATCCCAGACTCTTTTCCATGAAACCGGCGCAACGGCTAATTCAGCTACCAGTACAAATGTAATCAGTCCCTGAAACATGAGTCTAATGAATGTATCAACAGAATTTAGCAATCAAATAAATCTTTTCACACACAGGGATTTTACTGAGTAACAATTACTGGGATTTGAGTGCCCATATGCATTCTCTGACACTTAAATTATTTAAACTGAATTTTAAAGACAAGCGTTGAAAATTTAATATGGGGTCAGGCGAAATGACCTTCTTGCTGATAGGGGAATTCACTAAAAATTCATTTGCACACACCGTCTCCATTGTTTTAGCACCCAATTCACTAAAAGAATTATGCAAATCAGGTAACATGGCAACAGGTCATGATAAACACATTTGCATGGTGCAATTCACCTTCAATTTAATGCATGTATATGTGTGTTTCTCATATAAGCACATAAAACCTCAATATTTTGTGTTTTTCAGTTCACATCTTCAGTGCAAGAAAACAAACTAACAAGTAAACAAAGCCAGAAGAGAAGAGGAAGGGGTGATTGTTGCTGGTTACTGTATGATGATTGAAATCGCGAAATGGCCTTAAAGGGGTCATATGATGCAATTTCAATTTTTCCTTTCTCTTTGGAGTGTTACAAGCTCTTGGTGCATAAAGAAGATCTGTAAAGTTGCAAAGACTAAAGTCTCAAATCCAAAGAGATATTCTTTATAAAAGTTAAGAGCCAGCCACGCCTACCTAAAACGTCTCGTTCTAACACGCCCCCACATATCTACGTCACGATGTGGGAAGATTTGCATAACACCGCCCAAATGTTCACGCAAAGAAAGAAAGCGTAACTTTGATTCTCGCTGTAGTATTGTTGCCGCCATGTCGAGACGCTGTGTGTTTCGTTGTGAAAGCGAAACTACTTTGTTTGGCCTCCCAAAAGAGGAAGATACCGCTTCGTTATGCCTGGAGCTGATCCGTGCTGGTAATACTGTTGTTCTGTAAAATAAAATAAAAAGTAAGACCATAATAATGATAATAATTTCAACAGCTCTGTTAATAAATGTATTATAACATTCAGACAGTGTTCAAATTAGGATCTGTAATATTTTCTAATGTTTTAAAAGAAGGCTCTTCTGCTCAGCAAGGCTGCTTTTACTTGTATAGTAAAAAATACATGCCTGATTTAAGAATGGGGTCTGATGGCCAAAAAAATATTATTTTACTAACTTATTAATTTTAAGTTAAATTGTGCTTTGTTGGTATAATGTCTGCTAGAATGTTAAAAAATGTTCAGTGTTAAATATTTTTAAATAGTTGTTTTGTAATTGATTTTTTCTTTGAAAATCAAGACAAAACAGTAAAAAGCACATTTTGGCTATTTAATTTGTGCAATGGTGACAAAAATTGGCAAAATACATGGGGGAAAAAAACTCGAAAAACCGTGTTCGGTATTTGGCCTTCGGCCCAATTTTTTATTTTGTTGGGTTTCGGCTTCGGCCAAGAATTTTCATTTCGGTGCATCCCTATGTATAATTTATATATGTATATGATATTTGTGATATATATACTGTATATATTATTTTTTTCACTAAACATTTGTTGAAAAAGACGGAAAACTTTTTTTTTTTTGGAGTTTCAGGACATTTTTTTACCTGATTCGAGGAAAGTGCCAGACTTGCACACACAAACAAACAAGTCCTTTTCATTTTTGACTGGTGTAGATTTCTTGGTGACTTTCATGTCACACCAGTATTCTTTCTTCTCAGTGTGAGAGCATTGTTACAGGCAGAAAGGAGAGAGAGAGAATGACTGGAAAAGAACCACAGTAGATAAAAGGAAAAGGGAAGGAGGGAGGGAAGACATAAAAGAGTGCAAACGTGATGCGCACATCAAAGCTTCACCATAACGACCATGGCATTTATGATGACACGTACGATAATTGTGTGTGTGCGTATTTGTGACATTCTAAGGTACAATCTACAGGGGATTTTTGTCCATTACAATCAAACATCTTTTCCACCAAAATTGCTCCGTTCTTCATTCAAAACACTGTTATGACCTTGACTGCTGATCTGAGACCTGCTTTAATGCTCTCAGAAGTGTTGAAGTCCCATGCTAGAAAACCCAGAAAAAAACAAGCTTCTGGTGGCAGTAGGTTTTACATATTTTCCAGCTGGTCTGAGCTGGTTTAGTTGATTAATCAGCTGCAATACCAGCATTCTTCAAGATCGACCAATTTCTTTAATCTATGGAAAACATAAATTTATCAGTGACTAGAAAACAACATCTGGTTGCAAATTAGCTGGATTAGTTTTGTACCCATTATAGATCAGTTTAGTTTTAGATAGATTTAATATTATAACTAAAATACACTAATTGTTATTTATTAAACAATAATTAAGTATTTATTACATTTTATAAATTCGACATTTAAGTTGGTGTGATTTCAAGTTTATTGCTAGAAAATAACTAAACCACACAAACGTATTTGTGAATTTAAAATTTTTTTCCACCAGCTGATGACTAAGATGGTCTAGCAGCTTGTTGACTTGTAGACCATCTTAAGATGCGGTCATATTTAACACTGATGAATTTTCATGGCAAAATCCAGTAATTTCAATAGGAATCCATGCTATCAGGAATTTCGCATGAGGGTGAAAGATTTCTCTATGCAAACTTCGCAACAAATTCAGATTAGTCATGCAAATTTGCCACAATGACCAACAGAAAACTTTTTTGAAAGTTTGAAAGTGACTTCTGTGTGAGCTATGATTCAAACATCGCTACACTAAACTACACTACTGACGATTTGCATGCCAAATTTCGCTAATGTGACCACTCCTTTGGTCAACCTGGTAAAGTGGTGGAGACATGGCTGAACTGGTTAACATACTTAACAATAATGTTAACCAAACATAACTTGACCACCTTAAAACTTCACCATGAACATCCTTCTCTCAGGACCCCCTTTGAGCAGAGCCTGGCTGTTCATCTCACCACCTACCAAAATAAGCCCAACAGAATGGACAACAGCAATCTTTCACATTCTGACTTCCTGTCAATTAGACAGCATTTCTACAGCAACGAAAGCCTCTCTGCCAACCAACCAGAACGCTTCGCTTCTGGAGACAGACGGACGAGGCGTGCGTGTGTCATAGAGCAAAGCAGAAATAAGGGTGCAAAAATAAATATGGGCGTGTTTTACTAATGAACTCATGTCTTACACTGAACAACTCAAAATCCTGTCCGTATACCGTGCGTCATGTCACAGCGTCACATGTCATATCATTTTCATGTGTGGAGCCTTAGAGGAGGCGTTTAACTGATCTGAGTCAGTCCGACAGACTAACCAAGCCCGGTACAGCTAAGGCTGGCTTATTTCTAAACCACCTCTGTTACCACCAATGAACGTCTTTTGATTTTACAGCAACGAAAGCCTCTCTGCCAACCAACCAGAACGCTTCGCTTCTGGAGACAGACGGACGAGGCGTGCGTGTGTCATAGAGCAAAGCAGAAATAAGGGTGCAAAAATAAATATGGGCGTGTTTTACTAATGAACTCATGTCTTACACTGAACAACTCAAAATCCTGTCCGTATACCGTGCGTCATGTCACAGCGTCACATGTCATATCATTTTCATGTGTGGAGCCTTAGAGGAGGCGTTTAACTGATCTGAGTCAGTCCGACTTATTTCTAAACCACCTCTGTTACCACCAATGAACGTCTTTTGATTTGGCTGTAGTCGGAATTCCAGGACGAGTCTTTTGTCAAGAGCTTGTTTGACACAGTTAACTAATAAAAGACTAATTTTTAAAAGCTACAGATGAATTATGGGATCAGTTCAGTGGAGTGGGTTACAGCTCTTCTGCGGTTTAATTGGCTTCGGAATATGAGAGAAAGGGAAGCGGGGGAATTTCACACAAACTGACAAGCCATGTGTACGTATGTAAATGTGTGTGTGCGAAAAGACAGTTGCTTAAGCGGAACACCAGAGGATTCTGGGACGCGAGTTGTGCCTTGGGTAACATCATTGCAGAGGGCTGCAGTGACGCACTCCAAAAGATCACACATGCTCGCACACACACCGGGAGCAGTTATTTGGAGAGGACAGGCTGGAATATGACAACAACGATTCAAGCGCTGACAATTTACGGCAATCTTGCTCACCTCCCTCAGCGTCACCTGTCATCCTTGTTTTTCATTTAACTAGCCCTCCCTCACCATTTTCTCTATGAAACGGCATCCAAAAAAGAGAAGCCAAATACCTTTAGGAGATCCAGACGGAAGAGTTAAATTGCCCCGTTCTCTATCCAAAACACTGTAACAACCTTGACTGCTAATGTCAAGAGTGTTGAGGTGGAAAATGCAGGTGTGGTAGCTGGTTTTACATGGTTTCTTGTGGTTTTGAGCTGGCCCAAAGTGGTTTAGTTGATCAACTGGAATAGCAGATGGTTTATTTTGAAGACCATCTTGGTCAACCTGATTATAGACCATGTTGACTAAATGCTTGAATACACGCACAACTTTTCAAATCTAAACAGATTTTAAAACACTATAGGCAACTTTGGACAACTTTGTAAAACTGTTGCTAGGAGGCAAATGGCACATTAAAACAATGTGTTCTAAAATCAGCTCAAAATATCAAACTTGTTTCACAGTTTGACTTCACAACAACAGTCACGTTGGAAAGGTCATGCGTGATGTAGTCTGAAGTACCGACCCACTGTTTACAGCGAACATGCAAAGAAAGTAAAATGCCCTTAAATACAGTAATGATGAGGTAAAATAATGATGTTGGGCGATTTTGAAGTTGGAGGAGAAAATGAGATGGAGTTTTTCACCCTACCCTATCTTTTTGAACCTGAGTGCACAGACAAAGGACTAACCACGAGTGACCTTTCCAACATGATCATGTAAAGTGTGAAGTCATGGATGCGCATCGCAGAGCCAGTGCAAAATGAGCAATTGTGGTATATACATTTTTATTTATTTATTTTTTTTTTAGAAATTGACTGATCATTTAACTTTATATGACCTTATTCCTCGGCTGGGATCGTGTAGAGCCCTTTGAAGCTGCATCGAAACTGCAATTTGGACCTTCAACACATTGGCTCCCATTGAAGTCCACTATATGGAGTAAAATCCTGGAATGTTTTCCTCAAAAACCTTCTTTTTGAATGAAGAAACATCTTGGATGACATGGGGATGAGTAAATTATCAGGAAATTTTTATTCTGGAAGTGAACTAGGCTAATCGTTTAAAATCAGTCTGCTCCAACTTGCCAAAATCTGTAGACTGGCTCTGACGTTCAGCAACTAGCTTGTTCAGACTGCAAACTGAAGCTAAATTCTGGGTAAAATCCGTGTAGTGTATTCCATCCTTAGGCTGACAGGGACCCAACTATGTTCCAAAGCACAGTTTGACCTTCTAAATCTATCTCCAGGTAGAGCTGGAAGAACACCTTGACTGAACCGGTGAAGACCTGATTGAAACAGCTCGACTAGCTTGACAGTAAGCCCTGACTCTGCCCTCATGACCCTTTTGGATAGGACCAGAGCTGTTCGCCTCACTGCCTGCCAAAATCAGTCCAACAAAGAAATGGACAGCAGGAGTCTCTCACATTCAGAGTCAAGGCCATTAAACCCACGAACACCAGCAGCACTAATAAGCAAAAACGAAGATGGATATGCTAATTCTCCATCTCTTTTTTTATTCCCTCACTCCTACTTAGTTTCTTTTCTTCTCCCCAGTTCCCCCCTGCTGTGGCCTGCTCTTACTGCAGTTCACACTCATTACTGTGGGAGCTGTAAATCCGTTTGCCGTTTTCTCACTCAAGAAGGAGGGAGAGAGAGACAGAAAGGAAGGAATGATGGAAGGACTGATGACTGAGTCAACTCCAGTAACCACAGATGGGAAAATGTGCTCAGATCTGAAAAGCAGCAACATTAATGTGACATTTCAACCCTCTACGGACACCTTGGCAATTGAATCGCCATTGGCTAGTACATTTTTTTGTTTATTCGCCAGACTGAAATACTATACTATTATACTATATATATATACAGGTGCATCTCAATAAATTAGAATGTCGTGGAAAAGTTCATTTATTTCAAATAATAATAATAATAAAAAAATATATAATGTTTTATGTTTAAAAAACATAAATAAAAATTGTATGTTTATATATTAATGCTCAGTTTAAGTATCAAGACAGTTAGCCAGCAGATAATCTAAAAGGGGGTGAGGGTTGCATTTTAAAGTCAAAACAGCGTTCTCAACAGATTTTCTTATTTAATCTGACATATTCCCGAGTGGACTGAGTGGAAATTCATTGAGAAAAACATGCAGGGTGGGATTTGATTTTATTATTAATCAATTTTATTATTGTTCATTTTGATTTTGATTTTATTACAAGTTAATTTATCTTAATTTATCTTTTCTTGAAATAAATAAACACTGATGAATCCTGCACTATAACACCAGGAGCATGTAAGTCTGTACACTATTTTGACATGGTGGCAAAGGTGATCTAAAATGCAGAAAACAGGGAAATGAGCATGCATAATTAAATAGCCTAAATAAACTGATATATATCCAGTATGACTAATACAGATATATTAATGAAATCTCTGCCAATAACCAAATATGGCAACGAAATATAGTGTATGTAAAACAAGCTCTTAATATCTCGCAGACAAAATTTTGCTTCAAGTAAATGCATCTTGTTTAAAGAATGTTTACTTTTACTGGAAACCAAGACAAAATGAATGAAAAATGATTTCCTTTGTTCTTTAATTACTGCATCAAAGGTTAAGTCATGTTTTACTCACAGTGCAAGACTGAAGCTTAAACAAACTAAAGCTGGTCTGAGCCTCAGCTGACAGAACTGGACATAGACTTCAGACTACAGGAACCATCGGGAAGGACACACGCAAACACAGATACACACACTTATCAGTGTCTCTGTCCTCTTAGTGGACTGGACAACCTGCCCTCAGCAAACAGAGAAAGAGAGAACCAGATAGAGATGAAGCAAGGAGAGAGAGGAGGAAGATCTATGTCATTGGATGCTTTTTGAGTCAGAGCAGTTTGAGTGACTGAAGGTCTCAACCCATCATGACAATATTCAGATCACACAGACACAAGACCCCGAGCACAATGTGTGTGTGGCGGGTGGCTGTCCTTGCTGTCCTGGCCACACCCTGCAGGGAATGAGTTATAAAAGGAGCAGAGCTGTCTACACACACACAACAAACAAGTCTCTCGCTCTCCGTGTGTTGCTCTTTTCGTGCTACACCATCCCCAGGGTGACAACGACACAATGAACACCCTAACCTTAAATCTGTCCTCCACCTAAACCCATAATGTAATCCCCAATCCTAATCTCTGATCCTAACCATTTGCTCATTCCCAACCTTATCTTTCACTAACTCTGAATTTTAATAGTTCACTCAGTCAATTCCAAACCCACCTCTAAACCTTAAATCTAACCTTAAAGGGGTCCTATTATGCGTTTTCACTTTTTCAACTTTAGTTAGTCTGTAATGTTGCTGTTTGAGCATAAAAAAGATCTGCAAAGTTACAAAGCTCAAAGTCCAATTCAAAAGGAGATATTTTATTTAACAGAAATCACTTTTCAAAAACAACAACGAACAACTCGTTTGGACTAACCAATCACAGCACATTTTGTATTTCAGAAGGCGGGCCTTCATTTGATACAGGAACTATTCGAGCTGTTCATGCCAGACTGGGGAGAGATGTGTTGTAATAATGTAAAATATGTGAAAAAGAATGTGTTTTTCGAACAACCTAGTATGAGAGCCTGTTCTAGTACACCCCCAAAACAAAATCAAGACTTTATAAAAGAGCATAATAGGACCTCTTTAATTATAATCCTTTAAGAAAACCCTACATTTCTCTGACAATAATCCTGATCTTCTGCACCCTTCCTTTCATAACTTGTCATGATTACAATCAAGACTTTTGCGTATTTCTAAAGTAAATCTCAGTGTTGTTATTAACTAAAACTATAAAAAATATTTTTTTGTTAATTAAAATAAAGCTGAAATAAAATACACAAATGAGATGAAAAACTTCAAAGATTATAAATGCTATCATCTTGGAAACTAGCATAAGTAAGTTTAAGTATTAAAATAGCCAAATAAATAAATAAAAGCTAAAAAGAAACATATAAAAAAAAGTAAAACGGACAACAATAACATAAGCACATACATTTTCTAAAACAAACAAAAATTACATTGAAAACTGAAGAAATAAAATTAAAAACATTAAATAGTAACATTATATAACATTAAATATACTATATAAATAATACTAAAATAAGTCTAAGGAAGATATGTGTGTTTGAACAGTTTGGAATTTTAAAAATCTTGCCAAAATTAAAAAAAGAAAAAGAAAAATGTAGTAAAACATGATTGATACAAAGTACCCAGAAAAGATGGGTAACTTTTTTTAAATTTTTTTTAATATTTAAATAAATCTGGAGAAGCGCATGCTGCTTTCTCTGCCCTCATTACTCAATGAACATGCAAAACATCAGTAAAAGCATCTACGTTTGCTCCAAGGTAAATTCATTTGAATAATTTAATGCTGATTCATGTACATACTGATTCAGGTTGTAGCGTTGACAGTAACTAAAGAGTTCACACTGCCACAGTGAGTATGTTGTAGAAACATTAGAAAAAGTTGTGTTCACTTACACTGATGTTGTCACTAGTAATCGCTTTCAAATTACTGTGATAAGCGTTTGCTTTTTACAAAAAAAAAAGCAAAAGTCTCTTCGCTTTTTAATCTGGTTATTGCTTAATTTACCACTTCTTTACAGTACAAGGGAAAATGTTTCACAATGTCACAATGTCACGATTCATTCCAACCTATCTAGGAATGATAATCGAATACATTTTTGCTACTTTCTGAGCTCATTTAAATGACCCTGTTTTCAGCACATTCCTATAGAGTTAGCAACAGAAACCAAGAAAGGAGGAGCTTAACAAAAGGTCAACTGCATAAAATAAACTTAACGTATACTGATAGCATCTTCCCATTACATTATTCTTATTTTCCCTTCTGCAGCACACCGGAAGGATCCAATTTAACACCAATATGTTCATTACACCCATAAACAGCATTGCAGCCATTGTAGGGAAACTCAAGATAATAGAGCTAGCTAAAGATAGCATTTTATTAGCAATTACAAGGATGCTAAAGGGACAGACAGCTATAAAAGAAATGACACTTTTCCTCCTGCTATTGTAATCTCTGCTGATGTACTCATGACTCTAGATTTCACTTATGAAATCCTCATATTCCACAAATCTGTTCAAATAATCAAATTTCAAAACAATCCCCCTGAATATCCACATTCGACTCAAAGGTTTAATCAGAGGTATTACTGCTGATCTAGCGAAGCAACGCAAGTTAGTTCGGCCAGAGGACACTTAAAATTAATGAAAGCACTTTTTCAGTCTAATGGCGTTATTGAACAGTAAAAGGACGTAGCAGCTCTTTCCTGTAATTATACAGCAGCAGTGATGGTTGTCTGGCCTCAGATCAGTAATGGAAGTTAAGATTTAGTGCCGGCCCTTAATCAGTCTGATTAATGAAGCATCTCAGACTTTATTGATACAGACGATACTTGTTTTTGAATAAAGCTTTTCAAAAACTGTCCTACTAGAGATCTAGAGAGAAGGGTATGTACTGAATCTGGAGACTGTGTGTATATGTAAGGGGGTTGTTTGTATTAGTCTGCCGTGTTTTTGCAGGTGATTGAGTAAACGCTGTAAATTAGTTGCACGCTTGTGTGTGTATCTGAATGATTATAAAGCTGTAGCTGTGTTTGTGCTCAACTCACTCAAAGCCCAATTTTAGCTGTAAGTAAGATAAAATCCTGCAAAATGGCACCAGCTCTGCAGAAACGACCAGCATTACTGGTTCTCATGGCATGCTGGTGTGCTTGTTTGTTCCCTAGTGTTGAACATTGGCAAAGTGGTTTTTGATTTAGCTTTGCTAGCTGATTAATGAACACTCCAAAACATATCCTATAAAGTAAACATGAGACAATGATGTGAATGCACAAGTAAACTTGAACTTAGTTAAAGGGATAGTTTGGGCAAAAATGAAATTCTGTCATTAATTACTCACCAAACTCAAACCCGTAAAACCTTGGTTCATTTTCGGAAATCAAATTAAGATATTTTTGAAGAAATCCGAGAGCTTTCTGACCCTGCATAGACAGCAACACAACCGACATGTTCAAGGCGCAAAAAGGTAGTAAGGACATTGTTAAAATTCAACAACTTCTTCTCTTTCGTGTCTTTGACACGTTCACAGAAAGTACCATGCATGATGCATGCGTGAGCGTTTCTCTGCTTGTAAACAAGGCACAGCACATCTGGGTTCAACATCAGAGAACAGAGAACGACTCCTGCATCATCACCACCAAGTGCATGCATCATGGTGCTCTCTTGAATGCGCACTCGAATACGTTTTGCTTACAAAAAGTATTCTCGTAGCTTCATAACATTACGGTTGAACCACTGGTGTCACATGAACTATTTTAACGATGTCCTTACTACCTTTCTGGGCCTTGAAAATGATAGTTGCATTGCTGTCTATGGAGGGTCAGAAAGCTCGCAAAAATATCTTGTAATTTGTGTTCCGAAGATGAACGAAGGTCTTACGGGTTTGGAATGACATGAGGGTGAGTAATTGATGACAGAATTTTCATTTTTGGGTGAACAATCCCTTTAAATGTGAGTCACGTTATTAATGTTTTCTTTCTGAAAAACAGAAAATGAATACAAAAAAGCACAGAGTTAACCGTTTTTATTACAACAATCACCTATAGGCTATGTAGTTTGATTAACCAACAAAACCCTGCTGGTCCAACCATCTTGCCCATCAGTTCGACTGGTTCACCAGCAAACACCAATAACAAACCAGCTAGTTAGTCATCTTAAACCTGCTTGAAAATTTATGGAAATTGCAGGAAGCTTTGCAACGTACACGCAATAGTCACATTCAATACCATCATGTCCATGTTAATGCACAGCTCAAGCGGAGCACTTGCTCACCGATGCGCAGCTGACACCTGGCTTATCCCCTGCGACAGAATATGATTGATTATATTCATTGACATTAGCCGTGGGCAGCTGAAGATCCGATGAACGTCTCTTCCAACACTAATGACTGAAGGTCAATGATACATCGGTATTGGGCGAGTACTGGAAAAAGTGGTATCGGTGCATCCCTAATTAGAAGTGACGAGAACACCAGCCAGGACAAACAACAGTTAACGCCTCAACTGATGCTCTTCTAGAAGTGGAAAAGAGCCGGGTCGCCTTGTTGGGTTTCGCTTCCTCAATCAGGATGTCTTACGCATCGCTAGTCGGATTTTATGGTTCATCTTTTATGGTTATGATAGTTTCATGTCCTTATCGGTTCTTATGATTTCAATCCAGTCGCACATGTTTGTTTTTCCATCCCGGTGGGAACTTTCTATTGACTTTTATTGTTTTTAAACTGAGATACTGTACATACAGTTCTACAGTATCTAATCTTCATAGAAACCTGTATTTTTACATTTTCAAGACATGATTTAGTACACACGAGTCGGCGCTGAAATTTATTCTGCTCTCGTACATACTGTATATACAGTCAACATCAACTGTCTAATCAGTTTAAATAAAACAGATCTGAACCCCTACTAGGGTTGTGCCGATAGACGATAGTATCGTGCATGTTAGTTTATCAGTATGTTTGAAAGTATATTATTTAGATTTGTGGTGCTTCCATAGGCTCCCTCTTTCTTGCGGTTTAAAACACCAAATAGTTATGAAATAGCCTATGACAAGTACAGAGAGTCTCTCTCTTGAACCCACGCACAATAATATCGTCTATCGGCGATCTCACGGACTGGCGATATGACGATTTGAAAAATGACCATATCGCCCAACACTAACCCCTACAGTATCTCTCTCTCTTTCATGGTCAATGTTTCTGTGAACTAGCGTATGTGTGTGTTTGAGTGCATGCATGTGTGTTTGAAATCCTAAGGGGCCGTGTTGTCTGCCCAGATAACCGAGTCTACCCTTCAACCTGTTTCATTATTTAAGACATGTTCTCCCTCGTTTCTCTCTCTCCCTCAAAAACTGAAAAGCAGAATGGGCGGAATAAGGTGTGAATGAATGAATGTGTGAAACATATAAGACAGATATTAGAAATAAAAGAAAGAGTGAGTGAGTGAGTGAGTGAGTGAGTGAGTGGGAGAGAGAGAGAGAGAGAGAGAGAGAGAGTCCCTGGGATATCTATCTGCTTGCAGTCGTTCATTTCAAGAGTGGAAGAGGAATAAACTGCCCTCTGGCTTCCCAGCATGCATCACCAATCCTAAAGTCTTCAGCAAGCTGAACTCAGCAACTAGATTTTCTATTTTTTAAAATTGCAATCACCCTTTGACACAACTAATTCTCAGTAAAGAAATTCACATAGGTTACACATGCCCAGTTTTCATACAGGATGTAAATTTGCGTGTGCCAGGGCTCAATGTGGCCAAGCTACCTTCCAAGTCACAGCTCTGACATAAATGATTTGCTAACATGGTGTCCTAATGTGACAAGGCACAATGTTGGCACGTTTCCAGTAAAAGATGAATTGTGTGTCCGGGTTGAATGTGAATAAGCCTGTCACTCGCAGCAAGAGCCAATCATAAGATATTTTAAATTTAAATTTAAATTACAATACAGTGCAGCAGTCACCGCCCACTTTTTAATTCCTGAAGTATCCCCATTAATTTTCTCCATTGAGAAAAGTCTTCAATTAGTGATCTAAGGCAGTGTTTCCCAACCGGGGTGCCGTCTGTCGAGAGCAGGGGTGCCGTGTAAAAAATCCTTTTTTAATATTTTTAAATTGCTACCATGTTCAAAAAAGAATATATTATATAATATCCATTTCTGATGTCGCCAATAATTAGAGATGCACCGAAATTTCGGCTGCCGAAAATGAGTTCACCGCTCAGGTTTCACTTTCACGCGGTGTGATGCTCTGTGTATTATCCCGCTCTATGCGTGTGTGCTCCGCTCAGCTCCACTCATATAC
>NW_015624573.1:377827-390130 GCF_001515625.1 Sinocyclocheilus rhinocerous | reverse complement strand
TAGTTTGTCACTCAGACGCAGGGAGTGTGCTGCAGGAGACAAAAAAGTAATCTAGCCAAAACAACCCATAGCCGCTCTTTAGTGTTAGATGCATGTTGATTTTATCAGACGATGCCGCGATTATAAATGAGAGTGACTCCTGGTTAACATGTATTAAAAGGGGTCGTGTTTAGTCACTATTTATTTAGTGTGGTATTTTTTGACAATATTCACTCATCATGATAGTAAAATAGGGCATTCTAAGTCAATATACTGCAGTATTTCCTCTCTCAATCAGTAGAAAATATGGTTAACACCTGGTCATGCATGGAAAAAAAAAATACCGTCATGTACCGTGAAACCGGTATAATTTTGAAAAATACCGTGATATAAATTTTTGGTCATAACGCCCAGCACTAGATATAAGCATTCAAAGCTTGCAGTTCATTACTTCCGCCAAAACGGCTCAACGATTTTTTTTACGTCACATCGTACTTCAGCTTCTCATCAAACTTTCTGTCCAATCAAATGCTCTCTAGAATCCGAAGTGCCCACCCCCTACACTATAAAATAGTGAAGCCGCAGCTGAAATCGGTCACTTGTCCACAGATTTTGTATTTTCTGTACAGTGAATGGCACGTAGTGCACTATATTGGGGACAGGGAACGAGTCAAACAGTGTAAATATGCTTTCCATTGAGGAAAAAAAGAAGTCTGGTTTTCGTGCTGTGTCACGCACACACACTCTGCTCCGGTCCAGAGACACGATAGCGCGGAACGGATCACATGCGTGAGTAGGCACAGACCACAAAATGTATCGGAGCTATTTGAATTCTACACAGAATGCTATATTTTATAGCAATATGGATGAGATTGTGGCTGGCATACCCTGTCAAATGAAGCTTTACGGAGCTCAACGGCTCTGAACGGCTCTAGCCCAAGCTGTGATAAAAAACTAACGCTATTGGCTATTTTAAAAAGGGGTGGGGCTGCTTGATACGTCCCGCCCTGTCTTCCTGTTTCAGTTAAAATGACGTCAACACAGAGTAACGCTGCGTGTTTCTAAGCATTTTAGGGGACCTTTAATATCTTTCGTAAAACAATGCATTACTCAGCCCATTAAGCATTGTGAATGGCATAATCAAAATAAAAATCAACAGTACATAAAAAAAGAATGATTATTAGTATAAAAAGCACTATATTAGCAAATGTGATTATGTATGATTTGCAATGCTTCATAGGAGTTCACTGCTTTCAATGCCGTTTTTGTTTCTATGGTAACAGCAGCTTCTATGATTGTTCGATTTAAAGAGTTTTCCATTTCAGGATTGTGGGTGTTGTAGATCTTCGATTCAAATCAGATACATGACTTTTTTTTTTTTAAAGAAATAATACTGAAATCACACTGACTTATGGCTTCTGCCTAAGCATATATTGTCATTTAACAATATCGGAGATCAATGTATGACTGTCTTGAAAGGTTATACTGTATATTACTGTTAAAGACTTTGACATTGGTGAGATTTTTTTATGTTTTTGAAAGAAATATTTTATGGTCACCAAGGCTTATTTATTTAATCAGAAATACAGTAAAGCAGTAATATTGTGAAATATTACTAAAAATTTTACAATGTATATTTATATGTACAATTTATAAATTGCTGAATTTTCAGCAGCCATTACTCCAGTCTTCAGTGTCACATGATCCTTCAGAAATCATAATATATGGTGCTCAAGTAACATTTATTATTATCAAAGTTAAACACAGTTCTGCTGCTATTTTTATGGAAACCATGATACATATTTTTTTCCAAGATTTGAAATAAAAAAAAAATTAAAAAAAATCTTCAAACAGAAAAACAACAAAATCTGAAAATATTTTTAATCAAATATTACAAATGTTTTTACTTTCAATTTTGATCAATTTGATGATTCCTTGCTCAGTAAAAGTATTAATTTATTTTGAAACAATAATAATAATAAATAAAAATCATACAGACCATAAACTTTTGAAAGGCAGTAAAGCAGGGACATTTTTTGATACATTAATAAGAAAATGAATTTTTTTGCTTGTGGTCGCCTCTCCACACAAACCACTTGGGTTTTCCATAGGCTCTACTAAACAAAACGAATCACACATTATCAGATTTATTCCATAACCTGCTCTTGATGGTCGCGTTAGCGCTCAAACATGCCCATGCACCCCATAGAGTGCATCCTCTCTGCACTTTCATAATTACCTTGTGTTCTATCACAGAATGTTTGGCATTTATCGCATTTCTGCACACAGCATGATATCCTCTCTCGCTCTCTTTCGTCCTCTCCTTCTTTCTCACTCTAATATAAGAAACTTGGCTGTACCTGTCAGGGCTCTTATATAACACTACAGTACAATACAACATCCCTACTGCAAAACAACTGAAAGCACACAAACATCTGATCTGATGCTGAGAACATTTATCGTACCATGGCAAGACGTGAACAGATCCAACCCTGCTTTACACGTTACTGATTTAGGAGATGGTGCATCTAAGACAAAAACCAGGGGAACACGTGTGTGTTGCCAGGGGCCTGAGGAGACATCTATAAATACGTTTGTGAACCAGGCCAGAGCGGAAATAGGGAAATGAAGCAGGACAACCTCCACTGAGCCAGGACTAGAAAAGAAAGAGTAAGACAAAGACAAGACTAACAAAAAGAGAGAGATATGAACTGCTTTATATAACACATGCCATATCTATTCAAGGAATAAAAACATCACAAATGAGATGACTTTCATATAACAATTTTTTCTTAAAGACACCATGGGGCCACGGCCCCTCCAAGTCTTTTGCACAGAAACACACAGCGTCTCCCTGACATGGCTGCATCAACACTACTGCGGTTCCTGAAACCCCGCCTTCTTTCTTGGCATGAACATTTGGGCGGCATTATGCAAATATTTGCACATCGTGACGTAGAGATGTGGGGGCGTGTTTGAATGAGGCGTTTTAGCCCGGTCTGGATCAGCCTTCTCTTTTAGATAGAATAAATCCTTTTGTGGGAGACTTTGAGCTTTGTAACTCTGCAGATCTTATACATGCACAAATAGCTACATAACACACTAAAGAAAAGGAAAAATAGAAATAGCATCATATGACCACTTTAAGTATCATTTTGGAGAATTTCTATACTTTATTACAGTGATACTGAAACAGAATATTTTCTAAGGAAAATATGTACCTATAACACCTGACAATTTCATTTAATCCACTAATATACAAAGTACATGATTTGCAAGTCATCATGACTAAAATCTGCCCTCTTTTGTCCATTTTACGGAGCTTTCCTGATAGAGCACATTAGATACAGAAAAAGTACCAACAAACAAAAGTTAAGTTTGTGAATTCTGGAAGTTTCATAGATTAAGCTGTTCATTAGCACTTCTCAATTGAGAGAAAAGAATGATCTCACAAATCTACTACTAACACTACTATGGTAAAGACTTGGCTTATGAATATTAATTAGTTTACAGGATTGGGAGGTCCATGGATCTTACCCAGCAATGTCAGCATGACCAAATGAACCAAATATTAATGAGATATTAATAACAAGTCACAAATTCCATAGGAGTTTCACAAAAAAAAAGCAAAAAAAAAAAAACGTAATCTGCATACTATACGTTTACTGTCATTTTCAAGAATTCCTCAAACTGTACTTATTTTAGCCAACATACATTTTCTATCAGATTATTTCAAGACTCAATTATCTGGTCTGTTCTATTCTAGAAATTTTGTAGCTTTATAGTCTTACTTTATGCAAACACTGTTTCTATCTGTCTTTTCCTCTGGAAGCTTGAAATCTTTCAAATCCAAAAAATAAAATAAAATAAAGGTTTGAATGACTTAAGTGTGAGTGCTGTAAATTACATGTTTTCATTTTGGGTTGCTTTTAAAAAAACATGACTGAGAAGTCCATTAAACTTCCAGAGTTTTGAAAGAACAACCACTGAGCAATAAAATTTTCATCTGGGTAAACCAATAGGCACAACCTGTACCAAATTGCAAGCAAAAGCAAAAGCACTTATAAAAATGGCAGCAGAAACAACAGCTGGCATTTTAGTGGAGCTAAAAAGCTCTTAACGATTACAAAACAGAATGAGACATACTATCAGGGCATGTGCTCCCAGAATTCACTAACAACTAACCCACACACACTCTCACTCTCATTCACACCGCTACTGGACAGTCAGTACCAAGAGACACTAACAGGATGGCAGACAGACCACAGTGGCACCCTGACATGTTTCAACCCCGCGACTCACTGATTGTGACTGTGTGTGTGTGTGTGTGTATGTGTTAACTGAAGGACAGGCTGATTGCTGTGTCTTCATGTTAACCTTTCAGACAACAGAATAAGTGGTGTTATAAGAGCCTTTCCTGCTTCTGTAACAAGCCACCCACATCAGTGTGAACTGACAGTACCTTATCAAGTTTTTCCACTCTGCTGCCGTTTGATTACCATAGATGTACTCAAACTCAAAAATATGACACATCATGAGAGAACGACAGTTAAAAACAGAGGCAGAGAGAATTTGCCATTCAGAGATCTCTGACATCTTCTGTGTGTCACTGCCAATCATACCTGGGGTGTATATTTGAATTTTAACCCAGTGTGTGTATGTATGTGTGCGAGAGAGATAGAGATCCACACATGCACACACATTTCCAATGGAAGATGTGTAATGATGTTCTGTCAATAGAGGGTGAATCTTTCTGTCTAATCCTTTTAGAAAACTCCGCTAAAGCGAGATGAGCAGTGAATGGAGAACAGAGAGAGAGAAAGAGACGGTGGAAAAGAAAAGGTGGATGAATAATGCAGTCGCACAGCACATCCTCTTGAGCCATCTAGACATCAAATGAAGGGATCAACACTAACAGATTGAATGCACACACACACACACACACACACACACACATCGCATATTGGGCGATATGCTCAATTTTCATATCGTCCTATCATTAGCCTGTGAGATCGCCGATACAGGACATTATCATGCTAATTTATTTAATTACTTATTTACTTAGTTTCATTGCAGGAACCAACTCCAGCGTAAGGCTAAAAGCAGCCTAATGTTTTTAATATGACTGAATTTGTATTTAACATAACAAATTAATAGATACATCGTAAGTTACTAATTATAATGCTATCATTTCCTCAGTTATTCAAAAAGCAGCTACAGAAAATGAGCAAAGAACATTACACTACCAAAGAACATCATCACAAGCCAGTGGCGTAGCAAGTCAGCCCCGGGCCCATATGCAAAAAAAATTGTATGGGCCCCCCAAACGTTATTGGCTCCAACTCGGTTAACTTATTGTTGATTTTTCTGAAGTGATTAATGTTACGTGTATTCACAAGCCGTTTTATTTACGGTATAAATGCTTGGAAACAATATTCAACGTTTTCAAGTCCATTCATCATTTGAAGCACGCAAGCCACCCAATAATTGCAATAAGCTTTGTTACTTATATTAAAACACAAAGTGTCAGCCTTCTGTCAACTTTATAATAAAATACTACAAAAAATAAATGTGTTTTTACGCTTCTAAATTTGTAGTGAGATAACTATGTTCGTCTCAGTTCAATCAGCATGTGAATCAATGATATTTTCCTCTTTAATATAGTCAATGGTTAGATGTTAGGGGGAAAAGATAACTTCCTAGAGACATCAGTTGTATTGGTATCAGTGATACTCGCCTTCAGTCATGAAAAAAGATGCCATTAAACAAATATTAAAACATAACAAAATAATATAAAAAATATACTGTCTTTATGTTGTTTCTAAATTAATAGATTGAATGTGAAATTATTGCAATATAAAAGTATATTTAAAAACTTTAATGTTAGGTGATTAATTAACTGAAAAAAATTGCGATTAATTAGTTAATTTTTTAATCGATTGACAGCACTAGTATATACATATATATATACATATATATATATATATATATATATATACACACACACACACACACACACACACACACACACACACACACACACACAACTAAAGTAATTCAATGATTAATTGACAAAAGCTCATAACAAAATTACATAAGTAAAATTAAAATGAAAACTGAAAATATAAAGATAATTCAAAATATTAATACAACTATAATAGTATTAAAAAAACCTTACTTAATACTACTAATGCATTAAATGATGTTAATAAATTCAACAAGTAATGTGCTACCAGATCACCCATCCAGTGAAATGTACACAAAACACAGATGCATTTTCAAGTGTTTATGCACATTCTGGGGGAATTCACAAAAACATGAGGGAGTTATGCAAATTAGGTAACAGTATAAACATACCCAAAAAGTGCTGCAATATGCACAGCACAAGTCCACATTGTGCTGATTAGTTCTGGTTTGTGGAGAATGCATCAACCCAGCATATCAGTCCACACCTGCAATCAAGTCTCTTGAATTACAATGACTTCACTGAAATACTCAGTGTGCATTTAGTGCATGGTTAACCTGGATTGCAGGTAATGAGTGAATAAGATGCAGGTTTTTTTTCACTGAAATACAGCGTGCAAAAAAGATGAATGATTTAGTTATTTTACCCCGTCTGTATTTTTAGTGTGCGCATGCACACAAACATAAAATAGCCTTTTTAAACCAGTACACAAAACACTGTACATCCCTAAACACAGAGAGATATTGAAGTACCAAAAAAAAAAAAAAAGAGAAGACTCATTTGACCACAGTAAAACACCACTGATAGGCACAGAGATAAGAACACTGACTTTCCACAAAATGGAATACATCAGATGAAAAGTGTTTGATTAATTTAAACGGTGTGTGTGACACAACAACATAAACAAGAGGGGAGGTACGGGATAGCTGGACCTCCGAGAGGCCAACTTCCTGTCAGTGGATTACAAACAAATCTGCCCTCATAACTTGACTCAGCAGGATTAGGAGATTATCAGATGTCACCTCTCACACACTCACACACACACACAATGGCTCATCATCTCTCCCTCCATTATTCTTCTATATAGGGGTGATTCTTCACTTAGGGAACTAGGATCCCCTAGAACAAAACTTTGGGAAAAAAAGTCTTTAAGACAAAAAAATAATTACAGTTATAAAGTATAGATTATAATGGTGTTCAACTTTTTATTGTGTTACTTTAATTGCCTTTTTCTCATTTTTAATAGGTCCAATTAAAGTTTTTAAAGGTTAACTTAGACAGAAATCCACTGTTCTGGGCCTTGCCAGACTTTTTTAACTTTCACACTATTAAAAATTTTATAAAAAGTTTTTACTTTGTCCTAAGACCCTGTATAATTAAATATACTGTATATACAGCATACACACTACTGTTCAAAAGTTTGGTATCAATAAGATTTTATTAAAGAAATTAATACTTTTTTTCAGCAAGTTTGGTATCAATAAGATTTTATTAAATAAATTAATACTTTTATTCAGCAAGTTTGGTATCAATAAGATTTTATTGAAGAAATTACTATTTTTATTCAGTAAGAATGCATGAAATTGATCAAAAGAGACACTAAAGGTGTTTACATTGTAACAACATTTTTTTATTAATTTAAATAAAAGCTGTCCTTTTGAACTTTCTATTCATCAAAGAATCACGAACAAATGTACCATGGTTTACACACAAAAAAATTAAACAGAACAATTATTTGATAATAACAAGTAATGTTTCTTGAGCACCAAATCAGCATATCAGAATGATTTCTGAAGAATCATGTGACACTGAAGACTGGAGTATCATAGGAATAAATTACAATTATTAAAATATATACAAAGAGAAAATTGTTTAGTGCATTTTTGATCACATAAATGCAGCCTTACAAACATATTTAAAAATCTTATCATCCCCAAACATAAAGGGAATTGACTATTGTCTACTTGTTGTCCAACTTTAATAATAATAATAATAATAATAATAATAATAATAATAATAATAATAATAATAATAATAATAATAATAATAATAATAATAATAATAATAATATCAGTTATCACATATTACCAGCATACACAACATCAAAATCCTTGCAAAAAATAAAAAAATCCAGATTTCTACATAGATAAAAGTATAGTATCTCAAGTAGTCAAAAGTGGCTGAGTTGAAGGATCACCCACATGCTGCACTGTGTGAGCGTTCTTGACATTGCCAAAAGACTTGTTTATGAAACTAAAAGTTGAAATCCAACCAAAAAAAGGTGTAATATTACATATGAATAAGAATCTAAACATTCTGCCTCTCTCTCTCTCCCCTCTGTCTTTTTTCTTCTCCTCCTGCCTTTGTTCTTCTATAATGAGGATAGATCTCTTCTTGTGCTTGTTTCAACATCATGAATCTAAAGCTGAGCTCATTACTGAACCCGGGACATTTAATAACCTCCTTTTTCAGAGAGCTAATAAGCATTAATGCTCCTTCATTCGCTCCAGGCCAGAGTGTAAACTGACATTCAGCAAATCACTCGTGTCGGCCAGAGGAATCGCCCTCACTTTCAGCCCAACTCGGGGAACTTTGCCGTAAAAAGTGCCACATCCAGCTGCGCCTGGATTTGTTCGGAAAGTAACGGGACCTGCGGGCCACCGTAGATTAGTGAGGGAAGTTTTAATCCTTTGAAAAAGTCACAGGAGAAAGATCAGCAGCTTAAAAGTTCCACTGCAGAAGGCGAAAGGCCAACTTGAAAGAAGGATGATAGCTCAGACTTTGTGTGCTTAAGACTGTGTGTGTGTGTCATAAGTCTGGTAAAGGTGTGTAAAATGTATCTAATCCAGGGGGATCGGTCTCCACCGGCAGCAGGATTTTCCTGCCCCCACTAATCTTTAAAGAGAACCATGCCAATGTTTCCACATGCACCATGCAGCTCATTTATAAAGCACCCCTTTTTTGCCTCCCTCTCAGTGCTATTTTCTCCCCCTTGTTTCTCTTTCCTCATTTGTGACCTGTAGAACGGCAGCCACTCCATCACGTCTGTTGCTTAGTGATGACTTTTTGTAAGTTCAGCTCTCTCTCTTTCTTCATACATATAGACAAACACACTAACTCACTGCTCCTAAATGAGCCTTACTGCACCACTCTGGATTTAAGGGGGTCATATCTCACACTTTTGTGGCACTTTATAATTTTCTTCCTCTGAAGTCAACTTATATTGGTTGCTAAAGGTTTCTTGCACCATAATTTAGTTTTTGATGACTATTTTCCACCCGCTTCCATCCTCAGGCTGTTTTTTTGTGCTGTACCTTTAAGACTTCCAAAGAACTTCTGTTATGATTGGCTAACTTCTAAGCAAGTGAAAAGAATAAAGTTATTAACTTTCATAGAGTTGGTATTAATAGGATCAACCAAAAAGCTCACTCTGAATTGAAATTCTGTCATCATTTACACACCTTTATGCCATTCCAAACCTGTATGTCTTTCCGTGGAAAACAACTAAAGATTTGCTTTTCTGTATTTTTTTTGTCCATACAATGAAAGAAATTTCATTTTAGTGTGAACAAACTTTTAATTAATTTATTTATAAAGATGGGAGTTTTATTTTACTCAGTAAGTTTGCAAATCATTTAATTCTGTAATGAAGATGCACCAGGTAGTGACAAATTTTGCTTTAATTACAGTATTCAATGATGATCAAAATAAATGAGTAGTGCTGTGAAAAAATAATTGACTACTATCATTGTCATTCCTCCTAAGCCAAAAAATAGATAAATAAATAAATAAAAAACAGTAAGCAATTCACTCTATAATTTTAAAACAGATCGTGCAGGTGAAAAAACAGCATGTTCGATTAAAATCACAAAGTGCATGCAATACAAATTTACCTGACCTCCTCAGGAAAGAAAACTGGCCCCGTACGAACAGTGCTTTAGTGTATTTTTACACAGTACATCAAACTCTGCAATTTCACCAAAGCAAGTAAAAGCCTGTTTTCCATGATATGCACCCTTTAACCATTTCCTTTTTAATCCAGACACATTCATTCTGAGTGACTGGATGAAGGAGTGATTTTTTCCCTCATGTTCAGGCCCAGACTGAATCTGCAGACTTTTTCCACTTTCTCTGCACTTATTTTATCAAATATCTGCAGGACTCTGTAAAATGTTTGTTGTTAAAACATTGCATTAAATGCAGCTGAGAGTATTGCACTTGTACTGGCAACTGAAAAAATGAACAAATTATTTCGTAAACAAACAAAAAAGGAACCGGCATATGCATGAATGATGGGCGTTTCAATTCAAGCGGAAATCTGCGTGGGTCATGTATAAACATAAAACATCTGAACAAGGCCCAAGGTAGGAAAGAGAAAGAGAGAAGAAGAGACAGTGTAATGGGTCCTACTCTATTATGTCCAACCACTATGAAACTACTTCTGTAAATCAATTCACTTCTAGCACAGGAAGCCGATTTAAAAAGAAGCATTGGGTCTATCTGTGTGACTACTGTTAGTGTTCTCCAGTAATATTTCAGGTCAAAAAGAAGAAACTCTTAATGCCGAGTTCACACTGCACGATTTTAGCCCGATTTTTTACTTGCCGACAGGTTTTGCGAAATGCCCGAAATCAGAGGCAAATCGGTGCTCGTTCACGCGAGTGACAATCACACCGTGTGAATTATCAAAGATGCGATCTGAGGGAATCGCCGACACGTCGCCGACGCCCGTGAAATATTTGGCATGCTAAATATCTGGAGCTGTCGGCGGTTCACAATCACGCTGTGTGAAATGAGTTCTGACTGAAAAACACATGGGCGATGATCTATAGCCAATGAGAGACCAAGATACAGGGCAGCGGGAAGAAGTTATATGAAACGTAGTTTGCGGACCAGTGTTGCCAAATTCGCGATTGCCGCCGGTTGTTTTTTTTATGTCAGCAGGTTGAAGCGACCCCAATAACGTGATATTTAGGCCCTGGAATGTGAATTGTACCAGGAGAACCCCGCCAAAACAATGTGTATTTTACACCCGGAACGCGATTTTTACTGGGGGACCCCCTCGAAAGCAATTCATGCAATGTGAAACTGTCGCCGATCCATCGTGCAATTTGAACACAGCAGCAACTGAATGCTACCCCAGATAGTCACGCAGTGTGAAAACAACGGCGATCCTACGAGTTTGAAAATCGTGCAGTGTGAACTCGGCATAAGGGGAATAAAGCACGCACACACAGACACACACGAGTGTGTGTTCTCTAGTTACAGTAAATAGCAATAGCAGTGTTTTGGCAGAAGTAATCCCCACCTGTTAGCTCAGCACCTGCCAGGGAAGCTGAAACACAACAAACATTCCACCGCCTTCTCCTCTTCTCATTTTCTCATCCTTTCTCATTTCTCCAATCCCCTATTACCTTCTCACCCACCTCTGTGAGAAAGGACTCGCACCAGTGTGACCCATAACACACATACACACACACACACTCCAACACACACTGACAGAGAAACATGAACCAGAAAGACCATAAACACTCACCTTTTCACATACACACACACACATAGAGAATTAACTAAAAAATAAAGAGAAAAAATATGATAATGAAAAAACAAAAAGTAGGGTAGTAAATATGAAACTAAGCCGTCTCACTAAGTGTAACATACACAATTTTATTTGCCCACTTTTTGTCATACATGTATTTTCTTTAAAAAATAAATAAATAATAATAATTATATGTGAGCCAAAATCATCCCAATTAAAAGAAAGAAAGACTTAAACTACTTCAGTCTGTGTGCACTGAATTTATTTAATACACGAGTTTCACAATTTGTGTTGTAATTCTGAAAAATAAAAACTTTTCCACGACATTCTAATTTATTGAGATGCACCTGTATATATATATATATATATATACACACACACACACACGTATATTTTATATATTTGTATATCACATAATTTATACGTATATGATATAAAATATATGTAATGTATAAAATTGTAAATAACTTGCGTAACTTGTAAAACATTTAATGTAATAAAAATGTATCATGTAATATGCATATTATTTTATACATGATATCCTATACATATATACACATATCTACATATATATTACATGCAATATGCATATATAATACAAAGTAATATAAATATTATTTAATATATAGTACATATGCATATTATTTTACATATATATCATTATTATATTATATTATATTAATTATATTATATCTAAATATACAGGAAACAAATGGAAATCAAGATTTTGGCAGTACATATTTAGGTATAATATAATATAAAACCTTTATATATATATATATATATATATATATATATATATATGTATGAAGAGTTCAGA
>NW_015624573.1:364654-375159 GCF_001515625.1 Sinocyclocheilus rhinocerous | reverse complement strand
TATATATATATATATATATACACACACACACACACGTATATTTTATATATTTGTATATCACATAATTTATACGTATATGATATAAAATATATGTAATGTATAAAATTGTAAATAACTTGCGTAACTTGTAAAACATTTAATGTAATAAAAATGTATCATGTAATATGCATATTATTTTATACATGATATCCTATACATATATACACATATCTACATATATATTACATGCAATATGCATATATAATACAAAGTAATATAAATATTATTTAATATATAGTACATATGCATATTATTTTACATATATATCATTATTATATTATATTATATTAATTATATTATATCTAAATATACAGGAAACAAATGGAAATCAAGATTTTGGCAGTACATATTTAGGTATAATATAATATAAAACCTTTATATATATATATATATATATATATATTATCAGATATATATTTTTTTTTATTAAACTATAAAGCTTTTATTTATAATTACATATTAAATTATATTGATATTTTATATATACATGTATCCATTATCAATATCAGTAGTTAATTTAAATAATATACTTACATTATATACTGTATCTGATCTCCAGATGTGGCATTTATTTCTTAAGGACAGGTGTTTGTTCACATCCCTAAGCCCTAAATATTAGAGTTCTTAAGAGTGATAGAAAGCAAGCAAGGAAGAAAGAAATGAAGGCAGAAAGCGCTGATAGAACTGAAAGGGGACTGGAGCGAGGGTGACAGTGACAGTATGTCGGGGTGTTCATTATTGAGGCTTGACTCAGCTCTCGGGGTGAGTGAGGGTTCAGGATATCTGACAGAAACACTCCCTTCCCACCTGCACAGGAAGCTCGTGCGCTAATTGAAACATCACTGTTAATAACCCTCTCATTACAGACGCACACTCTCTGCCCAGAATGCAACATTTTTCATGCCACTGTCAAAGTGAGAAAAAGAGACAGGAGAAAAGCAAGAAAGAATTTGAGGAGACCAATATGAAATCTTGGTTAATACTGGTTTCATTATTAGCATTTAATGGAGTGTTATTATACACAGTAACATATTACAGGCTTTACACATCATTAAGAACAGTAATCAGCTGCACTTATTACTTTTAAATGGCTTTCAAATGAATGAATGACACTTCCAGGTGAAGTGGGATTTTTTTTTTCTTTGCTCCGTTAGTTTATGGAAAATAATATAAAATATTTTTTTCTGCAACGTTTAATTGAATAATATCACTCTTAATTGTCAATTATGAGACAGCTAATAGCCTTTATGAGCATTTAAAGTGTGTGCAAGTAAGTGTGTGCAAGCATGCCTACGAGTGTGTGATTGAATGCATTACTGCATTGTGTTACAATGGCACGTTGCAAATCTTGACGGCCCACTCACAAAACAATGAGACATTCACAAGTGTTTATAACATTTTATCGATTATAACTGCAGAAAGTCAGTGATATTAACTTGGCAATTTTGTGATCTCTTAAACACATTTCTCTTAATTTTGCCTTTTCTGTGCTAAAATATTTTGTTATATTTTGAGGATTTTTATCATTTTTAGACAGTTAAATCTGGTGAGCAAATATGGCAGTTCAGTGCTGATGAGCTTTGTAATTTGAGTCACAATTTATTAAAGAAATAAAATAAAACAAAAAATATATAAATATAATTTTTAAAAAAATGAATAAACAAAAAACGCAATCATTCTGACTCAAAAAATAATGGAGAAAAAAAATATATATATACATTAAAAGATTCTAATATTCAATGATGACTATTAGTACAGATACATTGCATTTCTAAAAATCTATTCCAATCTTGAATCTTGTTAAAATATTTTGTCTGTGTAACATTAATAAAACTTCTATGAAAACACACGGTATATGCACCACAATTTAATTAAATTTAAAATCGAACCAAATTTAACCAAAATACTTCTTACTCATAATGGTGTGAGAATGACCCCTGCATAGGATCGGGTGCGTCCCTTACACCAGTGTGTGTGAGCCTGTTTCTGCATGTGGTGTTTGAGTGTGTGTGCTGCGTGAATGTTCTAGTTATGCTTTTTCCTGCAGCTGTTATTGGCTCTAATGAGAAAGAGCAGATTAACACTTCAAACCTGACCCTGTGTCTCTCTCTTTCTCTTTCTCACTTTACCCCCTATAGATTTCTCTCTCTTTGTATCTATCGCCCTCTTCATCTCTCTCTTCCTTTTTCTTTACTTCCTGCCAAAAAAATTTGGCACTTACCAAGCAACAAATGGCTTTGGCAGGTAAATAAAATTACTTGCCATTTAGGCAGTAAGTCAAACTGCAAGAATGACCTTCACAAATGTTAAGTCTTTTAAATAAAATCACCTAGAAAAAGAAAACATCTTTTTAATTTGCAATTTGTGCATCTCCTAAAAACTTTTATTTTCAAAAGTTTATCTATGACAACCTTGTTTACATTTTTGTTCTCCAAAACACAATGTGGAGACATAAAATAGAAGAGCTAGAACTAATATGCAAGAAAAAACTATTAGATATTTCCTAAATTAATATTAACTATAAACTATTTACAATTAGCCTATTGTATTTCTACAAGAAAAAAATATATATAAATAGAATAAAATTAATGCAAAATTTAAATTCATGGCCTGGTTGTTTCAAAACATAGCAAGATGTCTACCTAGACAGCACTCATTGGGCATCATAGTCTGTGAGGCTTAAAATGCTGTCTATGTAGGCAGCTAAAAAGGTTTTTAAACCCAGATTTGGTGTTATATTTCTTCATCAGCTAATCTGTTCTCAACACATTTATCTCTCCCTTATGTTTAGCCTTCATTTCTTCCTTCTTTCATCTCATTCTGAGCCTGTCCAGCGGGACAGTCTGATGATTAAGTTGTCAGATACAGATACAGATGCCATTTGTCATACCGTTTTATTACTTACACCTGCATGCTTTTTGTATTTACACACACATAATCCCATAAAGTTGTATGCTTTATCTGGCCTAATGCTGATCTTAAGGACATCTTACCAATGGCTGCTTCAAAATGACATATACTACATCAACATACACACATAGACACACAGATACACCTGGATGACCATGTGCAAACCTGCAAATAACAGATGTACAAGCATTAGCATGACTCTCCTTGCCACCCACTGCCCTGGCATTTCATGAACACAAATGTCAAAATGCCAGTTAGAGCTGATAATGCAGCGGTACTCTGAATCTGTGTACACTGTGACTCTGTGTGCTATATTTTATGTCTGGCAAATATTTCTAAAGTGGGATCTGGTGGAAATGAATATAAACCAGGGTTGAGCAAAATTCAGAACTGAGTAATTGGCATCGTTTCAGTGTTGCGTTGGAGTAGCCACATCACACAAAGCTGAATTGGAATTGGAATGACAGGACGAATGAAGGAAATGAAGTGTTCTTCCATTCAGATCAACAAAAGTTAATTTATATAGTAGGATTAAATAGATCAACTAAATACACATTCATAAAAGTGAAGTTTTAAAAATCTATCTGTTAGTAAGGTCTACAAATCTACAAAATATTTTTTTTCAAAACTTTAAAACAAACCTTTGTTGAGTCAATATTCTAAATTTCGTCTTGACAAGCTTTGCTTTTCTAGTAAAAAATTTGAGTTGAATTTTGTTACATTTTAAATTGCAATTGTGCATTCTGTTTGATACATCAAATTAAATTATATTAAAATTCAGGAGTTGAATTTGAAAGTTAA
This sequence comes from Sinocyclocheilus rhinocerous, assembly GCF_001515625.1. Lineage (NCBI taxonomy): Eukaryota > Metazoa > Chordata > Actinopteri > Cypriniformes > Cyprinidae > Sinocyclocheilus > Sinocyclocheilus rhinocerous. Next base: position 371,409 of record NW_015624573.1, on the reverse strand, counting down.
AGTCATTAAATGCAAAATGCAAAATGCATGAAGGACATTAAATTCAACACAACCCGATACCGTATAAAACACTCATCAGCAGGCTCAGGGAGAATCTGTGAATTTTTTCAGAATTTTTTGTGCTCATTTCAGGGGAAATCTGCAGTACTGTATGTATTGTGAGCCGAAAGAATAATCAATAAGCCAAATATTTCATGAGCAAATGAGCAATGATCAGGGGATGCGTAGGACATTGTGATTGACAGGTGTTCTAGCTCTGCTGAAATCTGCTTATCAGTTAATGCCAGCGCTCCTGACTCTCGGAATAATCCAATGGGAGCAAAGAAACTACAGGCCTGCGAGGAGCTCAACTTTAGTTCTGTGTTTTCTCTTACAAACTGCGACACTGAAATTAGGGTGGAGTTTGCCTCTGGCTCTGGGATGTAGATCATCTATTTTCTCATTCCCTTTTTCTTTTTTTTCCTCTCTCTTTTCCAGAGCAATCCATTCTGCCTTGCATCTGGGTTTTGTTCAAGGGCATCGCAGCACGATGGTGCTTCACAGCCTTGTCTCCCTCCATGAGATCTGGCCTGGAATTCTTAACATCCTATGACACCACCAAAACACAACCATTAGACCCAGAAGACACCACAATAAAGGGCATACTGAACTGATATTTACCACATGAGTTTGAATCTAGATGATCTACTGTGTGACAGTGAGACCACACAATCCTGTGAGGAAAATAAAAGTCGTGTGTCTGCAAGCACATCTGTGATGTTAACAGTTTGGCACTAAAGAGAGATTTTGGCAGTGCATTCTTCTTTCACTGACATCCAGAATGTTTCTAAGCGTGGTCAAACACTGTTCTGGAGTGAATAACTTTCACAGGGCTGTATTTAGTAAACAGAGCATCCAAACGGTTCCAAAAGGGCTCAGAAAGTGCAATGAATCATGGTCCTGCACAGTGAGGTAACCCTGCATTCCAACCTTGTTCCACACTCATATTCCAGAATGCTGAGATAATGTTCTAATTATATGTTCTGGAAATTTTTAAGATCCCAAGGAAATCAAGACATCAGAGTTCTTGAATGCGCGTTGAGCTGCAAGCGGCCCCAATCCTGTCTATATTCCTGTATAGCGCACAACACACCCCCTATCCCTTCATCATTTCATTACAGGAGTGTTATTAAAATCCACTTAAAGGCACGCACAGCTTTGCTCTATGGAAAGTATGCAACAGGCCAACAGGCCCCTAAAAGTCTGACCCTCAACATCTGCTTTGAATCTGGTTAAAATATGCATGGCCTGTTACAATCGGTCAATGTGCTTGCCTAACGCCTTGTATACCAGGCCAGATGGACGGTTTTCTGTTTTACCGTATGTCTTATGCAGATGGGTTGATTATTCCCTTTCAATAACCTTTGCTCAGAGACATGTTTGAGATAGCTTTGAAGCTTCCCTCTCATGTCAAGCAACAGCTTGTCAGCAAACAACAAAACACACTCACACTAAGATCTGTAGCCTAGAAAATTGATGTTGTCATAATGTCAGCATGACAAATCCATGGGTCACATGGCGAGGAACCTGTGCAAACCCTGTTGAAAAAAAACTAGCTTAAACCATTCTGGCTTACTGGACTTTACGTTAGTCTCCCAGCCTGGTTTAGCTAAAGTGCCCAAAGCCCCCCTAAACCAGCCTGACCAGGACTAAACAAGACCAGCTAACAAGCTCAGTCTGGTCTAAGATGTTTTGTTTTTCAACGGGGAATATACTCATGAGATTAGCAACACACATGCATGCATCATCTCGAGAAACAACAAACTTGAGTCAGAAGCTGTAGTCAAAAGCAAAAAGACGACTCATTAAACATTTACGAAGATTACACGCAGTCGATAAAATAATAAATAAACAGGAAACAAAACAGCAAAACATCTGCAAACAGAATATCATAATCATTATCATTACCACCGACTCTCAGGAATCAGGCTTTGAGGCTGAAATATAAAGAGAGAGAATTGTGAAAGATACATAAAAAGATGGAGAAGAGAAGAAGATGAGAAGTAGATATGGGGAGATTCTTTTTGATTACATCCTCCATCGGCTGCTCTTTGCACATAATGCTTCTGACATCACGGTGACATCACAATGATGTCACACAGCAAAATACTTAGCATCAAGCATGCTGCTCCATCAAGCACAAACAATTCAAAAACATCTTACATGCATTACATTCCTGTTCTGACAGGGCACTATACTAACACAAATGAAATTCAGACTCTCTCACACAGTTCTTCTTAACTATAATATTTTAGGAGTGACCCATCAGGACAGGAACCCCCAAAAAAACATTTTACTGTAAATATAAGACTATGACTTACAAGATTTCGTCGTTTTGGAACTCCAGAACACCATGGGAGTCTTCAAAGTCCTCTCCCCCTCCACGCGCAGTTCCCTCAATGGTTTTATATGGCAGTGACACCACCCCACGGGCGCCAGACGTACGCAGTACCTTCACTTCCATGACACCCACACTCTCACTAATGTGGGCGACTGGCTCTTCAAATGTGAAGATTCCAGCATGGTCATCGTCAAAGATGGTGACTGTTGCTGTAGAGGGCACACCGAGCGTTGCGATGGTCTCCATGTGATTGGCTTCAGTGGTCTCTGGCTCATCACCCTCGTGAAGCACACGGACATTGCTGAGGTGGATGAGGAAGTTCTCATCCTCTTCAAAGATGTCATCGTCAATAATTCCAACTCGAATCTCCTTTTGCGTCTCACCTGGCTTGAAAACGACAGTGCCTTCTGTGAATTCGTAATCTGAGCCGGCGTTTGCGGTTCCATCTTCTGTGCGGAATTCCACAGACACCGTCTGGTTGAGATCGCCTCCACGTCGGATCACATTCACAGCCACGGTTCCACAGTTTTCCAGGCACTGGTAAGAGCTAGGGTCAAAAAAGATCTTTGAAATCGGGTCATTCTCTCCAGTGTCACTGCGCACCTCATGCATGCTCACTGCTTTACGAGCTTGGTCCGCCGCATGCTTCTTCAGAATGTTACCTGCTCCGGTCATTAAGCGGGTCGCTTGGCATCGGTAGAATGCACGGCTCTTCTGCTGCTGGCTGAGCACCTGGTAATTAGCGAGTTCAATCAACTGCTCCACCTCTTTATCGGGATGTTTCTGCTTCAGTTCCTTCAGGATCTTCGCCATTTCACGTCTTGCTTCCTCCTCATCTAGATCTTTGTCCTCCAGTTCCAAAGCCAGAGTTCCATCCAAGAAATCCACTGCGTGAGAGTTCAGCATCTTCCCATCCATCTCGATATCCACCTTGGATGGCAGAGGACGGTCCCCCTCCGTCTCGATGATCATGCCACGGTGCTTGCCAGCTCGGTAGCGCTTGTAAACATACTTGTAAAACAGGAGGCGGCGGTCAGCGATCCAAGCAAAGACCACGCAAATTGGAAAGAAGAAAAGAGTAAGAAGACCTTCCCACACCTGGACGACGCCCGGCGAGATAACAGCCAAGATCAGGTAGAGCCACAAGTAAGCGAAGATGCTCCAAGTGGCGGTGACGAAGAAAACACGCAGGTGTTTCACTTTGCGATGCTCTCCATCGGGCACCACGTAGACACAGATTCCAATAATGACGAACATGTTGAAAGCTGCACTGCCGACAATGGTAGCGGGTCCAAGGTCACCAGCTTCAAAATTATGGCCGCACACTTCAATGACCGAGAGCAGAATCTCAGGAGCTGAAGACCCCAGAGCCATGAGGGTGAGGTTGGACACAGTTTCATTCCAGACGCGTACAGTTGTAGTGGTCGTTTCACCATTGGGTTTCTTAATGGTGATCTCCTTCTCCTGAGAGGTGATGACCTCAATGGATGCCATGAAGCGGTCAGCAATAATCGAAACTCCCAGAAACATGTATACCATTGCCACGAAGTAAACCGTGGCTCGGGCTACCTTGTCTCCAAACGAAGGGTTTGGGGGCTCCCACATCGGAAGGATGACTCCTGGGGCACATGTAACTGACCCACCACAGCTCAAAGACTTGTTGGAAGGAGAACTATGATCCTGGCTGTGGTCTGAAGCATGTTCCGCTGTCACATGGTGGACGTTGTAGAGCAGTATCACCATGATGACTAGACACTGAAAGCTCAGGAAGAGGCGTGGGGAGGTGTCACGATGCCTCATCGTTCCTTACTCGGCGACAAACTTCTGCTATAATAGAAAGAGAAAAGGGGGATGAAGAGAAAAATAGATCAAGCAACTATTGAAATGAAACCAGGACACTGATCACCAACAAGCACCGACACACGTGTTCTCAAAAACTGTTGCATTATTACGGCATGTCTGAAACTGATTCAAGGCTGACATTTTTGGAACATTTCATCAGCATTTGCTGAAAGGCACGTTCCCAAAATGTCAGGTAAAAAAAAACTCATTCTGGAGCATTTGTACATGATTATCTATTTGTCAAATTTGTTTATCAATTCAATCATCAGGTTCATTTCAACAGAATGCATAAACAAGTCCAGATGCTCCCTTAAGCCTAGTGCTCAAGGACATTACATTCTGCTAGTTGTTTCTCGCTATTAGTCCAGAGCAGTTGGTTCCAAAAAATAATGCAATGAAGTTCAGGTTGGGACGCTGCATGGTGCTTGATTGCAAGTAAGCAGACCTAACTTAAAACAATGCCTGCAAAATGCATCATCATACAAAGGGTGGCAATCGGCCCCTGAGGCAAGAAGAAGAAACGCATATCATGGTGCAAAACGCATGCATGGACACAAACCCACAGTGTCACACACACTCATATCTGCAGTCATCAATGGGCATAGTGCACAGCAAAAGCTTGCATACATTACTCCCACATTCATATGAAACTAAAACCACTAAGCTTTGAATATGCCTACATAATTATGTAATCATACGGATTTCGGTAGCTTTAACGATCGTTTAACCTCGGTCGGTTTAGCGATCTGAAATGCAAAAGAACCGAATACAGAGCGCTTTAATTCAGCACTGCTCAAATCTCGCTCACTCTCACTCTCATTCACATCTACCGCAACCTACTGCTCTCATTCAGCACCTCTACCCCATCCACTGATGAAACATCTGTTATCCCACAACGTACGCGATGCGACACGCATAATTTCTTATTTGGGTGCTCTTACTGTTCGGATAAACGTTGGCTGTACGGTTGCCTTAAGGGCTTTCTTCGTGATGTGCTCACAGAGCGCGGGGGTTCTTGCAACCAGATCGTGTTTAATACAACTTTCACGTGCACATCAGAATCCCGTAAAACGAGGTGAAGGCGAACGGCCGGTTAAAGCATCATCCGCGGGCCACTGCGGACCGGACCGCACCGCACCGCACCGCACCGGACGGGCACGAGAGCTCACCTCTGTATCAAATGGGTCACTCTCCGTAATGATGATATGAATGTGATACTCGGTTTGTCGGTGGCCCCCTATTAACCCTCGTGCAACGATATCGCCAGCATAGCTACATGCAAACCCATAATATATACATATAGCCTAAAGAAGGTCCTCTTACCGTAACGGTGTTCCGTGAAGTAGTCAGTCTGTGGGAAAACGGCAGCAGGAATGTTAACGGAGACAGTGCGTGTCGGAAGCCGTCAGTAGTATCCCAGCTCGCATTAGTTTAGGTTTTTATATAGGAGATGCAGGAAAGATTAGAGACCCACGCGAGTATTATATGGACCCTCCGATTTCCATACACGCGTGTTTTTCCCCAAACAGACCCGTAGCGATCAAATATCTGATGCTTTATCAGCAAATCTGAGAGCGCTGAAATGTGCGTGCGAGTTCTTCCTCATTCTTCCCTCTCTCGGCTGGTTCAGTGTGAGGGACTGGGTGCGTGAGAGTGTGTGTGTGTGTGTGTGTGTGTGAGCGCGTGCCGCGGAGCCTCGCGCTCTGTGAGTGGGATACGCGCTCTGCGTTCGGGAAGAGAAAGAGAGAGCGGGATTCTGCTTCAACGTTTCTCTTTTTTCTCCTCTCACTCTGTTGCCCTCTCTTACAAACATGTATGAACGCAAACGGTCCTTTATCCGTGTTACTGATGATCAATGAATGAATTATCAGTCACGGTGACCACGTGATACAATACCGGTTTCATTTGTAGTGGTGTAATACATCACACACTCGACATCTCATTCATTTTCTATACTGCAACCTCTCCAGCCGGCTGTGAAAACCACACCATTCCATGATGAACGGGTTTGTCTGTAAGTACTGTAGTAAAGGGAAATCACACTCATTCCGCGAATCAGTTATTTAGGTTCAGCACGTTTAATTAGATTTTTTAATGTTCTTCTGCTCTATTAAAATAACTTTTCGCACAATTAGGCTAATTCGAAACAAATATTTCAAATAATTAACAAAAAAAGGGCGTCCGAAAGAGATGATATGATACTCAGTTCAATAGGTCAGTAATTTGTTGACTTGTGAACCGAATTATTCAAATCGAATTTTAAACTTGCTCACTAAATGATCCGACTCAAAAGAACGATTCGTTAAATCGGACATCGCTCCTGAATGGATATATTAAAAAATAAAAATAAAGTCAGTAATTTGTTGACTTGTGAACCGAATTATTCAAATCGAATTTTAAACTTGCTCACTAAATGATCCGACTCAAAAGAACGATTCGTTAAATCGGACATCGCTCCTGAATGGATATATTAAAAAATAAAAATAAAATTATATATATACTGTGTGTATATATATATATATATATATATATA
>NW_015624573.1:363649-363811 GCF_001515625.1 Sinocyclocheilus rhinocerous | reverse complement strand
TATATATATATATCAGATAAATCATCTTGATACATGTGCACAGAAAATTTACAGATTACTGTATATATATATATATATTTAAAATATTACTGCACATAATCTAGAAACAAAATGGCAGGTCATTATATATCTGCATCAAAAAAAGGAGAGTGACAGTAATCT
>NW_015624573.1:348173-363625 GCF_001515625.1 Sinocyclocheilus rhinocerous | reverse complement strand
CATACATACATACATACACACACACACACACACACACACACACACACATACACGCATGAACAAATGAATAGCTAATAGTGTGAAATTCTGAAGTTCACATGCATGGCCCACACATACACTTTAATCATCAAAAAAAGGAGAGTGTTTTACAGTAATCTGTCTCTTGCTTACCTACTGCCTACCCACTTTTTTGGTTTGGCTGCAATAACACATTATGTCAACAGAGGCGCCATAGAGGCATGAAGCTCTGAATTAGTACAGCACAGGTGAGTATTCACCTTTGGTGGTCTTTAGTGAATTGCTACTCTCTTTTTCTCACTCACTCAAACTGTTAGATCATTATATAGGAATAAGCAAGCCTTCAGTTCAGAGTCAAATAAAACAAAAGAATACATGGAATTAAACCTATCAAAACAAACATTGTTAAACCCAACAGAGTGAAAACATGCATTTTACCTCAACTGATTTTTCCTCTGTGGAATCAGAGAGGTGTGGCAAATAATGCCAGACTTGTGCAAATATTTGCTCGGGCTCTTTTGTTTGAAACAATTTGTGTCATTCATCTGCATTTGGCTCAGACGTGTGCTTTATAAGGCCACATCTGACACCCAGAAGAGCTCAGCCACAGTGATGCAACCTAAACTACTGAACACACTGCCACACACACAAAAAGTTACGTTCTTGCAGCTCCTCAGACACCACTGTGGTCAGAGTAGAGGACGCTGAGCTTTGCCACTAATGTAAAAATAAAGTTACAGTAGTTGTTTTTTTCCCTCAATAAATCTAAAGGTGAGTTAAAAAAGAAGCAGCAGCTGTTTTGGCTTTGCTCAGGTGCGGTACAGCGTGGCCTAGTTCTTGTTCATTTTGGCCAGAGGGAGATGTCTCTCTCTCTTTCTCCCCTTCCCTCTCACTGCTTCTCTACTCGTCCCTCATTCGCCCTCAGTCTCTCTCATTCGTGGATGAATGAGATCCAGCAGTGTTGATCCAGCAGTTTACTGCCACAGTTGAAGCAAACCTGATGTGTAAAAATGCCAGTTTAAACTACCATTATCTTTTTCACACACACAAATAGACGTAATAGTTTTCATACAAAGACAATGATATTTGCAGTACCCAACCTTCACACAAACCTGTTGACATTACTAGATCAAACATGATTTATGAGCTATTCAAATAATACAGAGCGCTTCAAATGTTTTTGTCACTATATTTCTGAAGACATTTTCACAAACTTGGGCAGTACTATTTTTTGTTCCATTGGTTTCCATTCATATGCACAACGGCGCTTTATCGCTTCAAGCAGTCGCGTCCATATAGACACGGTGTTGCGCCACGCCGCATCCAGTGTAGGAAATATCACTGATTATAATCAACGGGCTCTACTGTCTTTTTTGCTTTTGCTCGCGTCCTGTGTAGACACGGTGGCACACTAATCACTTTCACACCAAATATACTTTAAAAATGTGCAGGGCAGGGGGTCCTCCAGGACAGGTTTGGGAACCACTGCTTTAAAACAAACACCAGAGACTGCTTAGACAAATGTTTCACATGCTGAGAATGCTAACCTAACATATAAGTATATAAACCATAAATGTTTAAAAATCACTTAGGCTACCTCTGGGCGATTCATGATCAGTTAGATCTTGAACCGCACGCTCGCACCAGAAAACTACTAATTGGCCAAAATGCTTCGTTTGACATTTCAGAGATCATCTACTCTTCCCTGTGGATTACCTCTGACCTACTTTCTGTACGATCTGAATTTTAGAATATTGAATTTGATGTTCCGAATTTCCTCTTCATCTTGAAAACTTGAAGCTGTATTTTTAAAAACTGGATATTTGAAGTCTAAGATTTCAGAAAAAAAATTCGATGTTTGAAAATGCATGTCTATAAAACTCTGCCATAAAAATATTCAGTCTTGTAACACTCCAAAGAGAAAGGAAAAATTGAAATCGCATCATATGACCCCTTTAAATTTCAAATGTTTAATATTCAAGTTAAAAAATTCTAATTCTGAACTGTTAAATGCCACATAATATTCAGTTTTGTTAAATGACACTTGTCAATAATTAAAATTTGCACAAAACAAATTCAATTTGTTTTGTCATATTATAAACTACATAAGAATATAACATTATATAATCTGCTAATTCTGTAATTGTATAATTCTGTTTTAGGCCCACAGGGAACTTTGCAAAAATGAAAGCTTACCCATACTGAACAAAGGGTGAAAAGGCCAACCGCTGAATATAATTACAGTTACTGAGTAACATTTTGTAGACAAACTGAAAAATGCAAAAATTCTGTCAGAATGCAGAGCTATTTCTCTCTTTCATACACTATTAGTCATATGATGAGGCCCATATTCTTTGATAGCAGTACCCTAATCTGCAATAGACTGCAATTAAACAGGGAGGGGGTGTTCTCATCTCTTAACATGACAGAAATATTTCCTGTCTCTCTGATAACATTTGATAACTTAACCAGGCTCTTCCTGTCAGCCAAGTCTCATAACTCTCAGCTGTCCTCTTCACTCTCCCACCTTTTCCACTCAGCAGTTTCATCTCACTCAGACCTAATGTGACAAAACCTGTTTGTCTTCTGCGCTGTTGGTGACATGCTGACAGTGAATATGTTCTGTGTGTGTGTACATGTGCGTTTTCTCTTCTTTATGGATGAAAAAAACCTATATACATCTCTATGTCTGAGCAGTGTTTGATATTTACACTTATGTAAATATGCTACTGACACACTGAAGCATTACCAAACCAAGAACATATATTATACTACACATTATATTACATTGTATTTGTGTCAGTGAAATAAGTAAAACCTCAAGTTATGGTTTAAACAGGATTGTTAAAAACTTTAAATGAAAATTGTAATCATTGACTTGAATTTGTGACAAAATGTTGAGGTTTCTCTTTCACCAAAACGATAAAAAATAAGCATTGGAAATGTTTTAATTTAACAGGTAATCTCTTACCAGACCTGGCCACAACGGCAGAATAAAGGCCTGTTCTCACCAACACAAATATCTGCGAAAATCTGTTCCGTGATTTGTCTCATCAGACCAATGCATATAAAGGGACTGAATGAAAATGCAAATTCACTCTCAAACAGTAGGTGGCGCTGACAGAAAATCAGAAATACCCTGTTTACCCTGGTAAACAAAGTGCTGCTCAACTTTCCACCCGCTTGATAAGAATTTTGGATTCTTTCTTTGCTATTCATTGTTTCAATGTATTCAGTTTGTGAGCACCACCAAGTCGTAGTTTTTCTGTAGCAGCAGTTCAGGGCATGTGACCAAAAATGCAGTTCCCAATAATTGGCCTGATTTCTTTATGGTGCAATTAAAAAAATGTGTCTGTTATTGCTCCAGATTTATGCACCAAATATTTGTATTTGTGTGAACAGGCCTTAAAACTTTGATAAAAACATAAACATGCACATAAAATTTCAGTGTGAAAAAGAACAGCCTAGACATTGAGCTAAATAACTCCTCCTGTGTTCTGAAGTAAAATAACAATCATACGGGTTTTGAAAAACTTGAGGGTGAGTAAATGATGCCAGAATGTTAATTTTTGGGTCAACTATTGCTACAATCACAAGTGTAGCCGTTAGTGTGCATGTTTGAGGTTCAGTGGGTCTGACTTTGCCTTCAGGGGCGTTGTGTGCTGCTCTTTTTGAGACCAAACCGTGTCGGCAGCACAGAGCGCCACAGGTCATGACAGCAGTCACCACACTGGAGTCATTCTGCTCATTCTGGACACGCCTGTGTGTGTGTATCAGTAGATATGTGTAAATAATCAGGAAATGAATTATATTGCTTTGAAACATCACAAATTATATACTGGTATTTACTGGTATAATTAACTGGTATATTTATAAGAGCTTGTCACTTGACTTTGACCCTCATAGGATCACCTGCTGTAACCTTTTGTACATTAAGGTGCACTAATACTAGGCTATATTCTTCAGGGGTAGATATGGCACAAATACTTTTACGACTAATGTTTAGGGGTACAGTGGAGGTATCTTTGTGGGAACTGCCCCAGTGGCAACGTGTACACAGCTGTTCAAATGTTTGGGGTCAGATATTTCATTAATTTTTTTTTATTATTATTATTATTTTTTTTTTTAAAGAAGTCACTTATGACTACCAAATCTACATTTATTTGATCAAAAAAAGTTATTAAAGTAAATATTAGTGGAATATTATTATAATTTAAAATCATCTTCAGCATCACAATATCCCTCAGAAATAATTCTTATATGCTGATTTGGTACTCAACAAACAAAAAATTCTAATTATTATCAATGTAAAAAAAAAAATAGTTGAGCTGCTTAATATTTCTGTGGAAACCATGGTACTTTTTCAGGATTTTTTGATGAATAAAAAAGTTTTAAAGAACCACATTTATTTTAAAATATGTATTTTCTGTTGCCATTGAAAAATCTTTAAACTCACTTTTGATCAATTAAATACATTCTTGCTGAATAAAAATATTAATTTCTTAAAAAAAAAAAAAAGAAGCCTAAATGTACAATTTCTGCTAATTTTTCCAGACATTGGTTTTGTATATTGGTGTGCACAAACTATGTCTGTTGTCATACATATGTATGACTGTTTATATGTTTAAGAGCCAGTTAGTAGTGCATACACTTGTAGCTGTTATGTATCTTTGTAAGTCATTGTAAGCCTTCATTCACGCGCAAGCGCACGAACCCCCCCCCTTAAAAAAACAAAAAAACAAGTGGGCTCCCCCAAAGTCCACGGTATAGTTCGAACACTGGCCAGTTAGATAATGGAAACAAACATCTATGGCCACGTCCCAGAAACAACTTGATTATATGCCATGCAGTTTGCATCCAAACGGTTCATACAATTTTCATTACTGCCATCCCATTAAAATGTGACTTGCCAGTATTTGAGTAGGAATTGAGTTTGTTCAAGCACACCCAAAGACAAGCCAGTAACATAAACCAAAACGATCCAGCAGGAGTGTACTCAGCTGCAAGCAATTTGAGCTCAGATCAGCTGTGGAGTCATGGGATTTAGTATTATTCCAATTACAGGGTCATTGTGTCTGTGTGTGTGTGTGCCTAACATCTGTACTTGAACCCCTGCCGTGACTTTGAGGCTTTCTGCCAATATGTTCCATTAAGTCTAACAGTAGTGATTAATCATTGCTGATGTCTTTTATCACATACTGAGTCACTACTACCATCAAATAACCTGCAAAAAAGGATACAGGCTAAAATATTAAACTGAAAACATCATATTTCAAATCCAGTACAGGTCCAACAGAATCTACAGGCACACATTGTACATATTTGCATGTGTGTTTACAGCATAGTATTTCCCAGTACACACCCGCATCTGTTCCCAAAGGGCCTGCTCCTATCACTGGAAATTTGACCATTACTGTGGCCAAATCTGTAAAAACACTTGCAGCTACAAATATGACATACAGCTATTAATAACCCTGCACTAAACCCAACACCGCAAAAATTATTATTCATTTTATTTTTAGCTTGTTTTCCAGTAAAAATAGATAAACATTCTTAAGATATCAAGACTTGTTTTCAAATAAGTTTCTTTTTCTTACCCCAATGACAATTCGTTTTTTCTTGTTTGAAACAATGTGTTGGGAAAAATACAGATAATTCAAGATATATTCTCCAAAAACAAATCTAATACAGTTTTGCTCCTCAAGTAAATGTATTTTGTTTTTCAAGATGCTATTTTGTACTTGAAAATGACAAAGAAAAGTACATTTACTATGCACAATCCATTCCAAATAGTTTGTGAGATAACAATTAGTGTGTCCAAAAATCATTGAACAAAAAATGGAAGCAACCTGTAAATTCGAGTTAAATGGTCTATGATAAAGATGTATGTGGATGAAAGGATGAATTTTTATGACTTAGTATGTCCCAGTGCTGGCATACTTTTTACCTACTCAAAAGTATGTGCTTGGTCATTACAGTTGAAGTTTATATGTGATAAATATGCAATTTGCAGACCAAATCTCAGATATCTTTACACATTGATATCTACTACACTCTTAAAAATAAAGGTGCTTAAAAGGTTCTTCACAGCGATGCTATAGAACCACCATTTTTGGTTCCACAAAGAACAATTCAGTCAAAGGTTCTTTAAAGAATCATCTCTTTCTTACCTTTTCATAATTTGAAGAACCTTCTTTCGCCACAAAGAACCTTTTGTGAACAGAAAGGTTCTTCAGATGTTAAAGGTTCTTATGGAACCATTTAGACAAAAAGGTTCTTCTGTAGCATCGTGAAGCACCTTTATTTTCAAGAGTGTAGTTGCAAACAGTCACCATAATGCTTGATTTACGTCTCCATGTGTATTGCTTAATTCAATTGTAGATAATAATCAGCCTTCTGCAAACATATTGTTTAAAAACACAATCATACAGACTAACAGATAGATGCTAAGCTCATACAGAAGCTAACCTCACAGTATCTCTCACATTGAGAGTCAGTGAGATGTCTTATTAAACACAAGAAAACTTCTGGATGTGAGTCAACTTTCTCCACTTTGCAAGACATGCAACATGTGTATGGACAGACTTATTTATTTTTACTTAAGATCTTGCATATGATTATTTGCTCTTTTCATGTACCCTCAACCTTTTAACCGATGCAAATGTGACCGAAAACAGATGTCTAAAGTGGTTCAACCAAAGTGAGGAAATGACTGTTGATTAGCTGATGGCACCACAAGAATACACACATAACCAAACTCATCACTCGCAACTATCTTAAATTTTGTGGTAAAAGGCAGCAAAAATTAAGGGAGGGGGGGGTAGGGATAGGTTTGGATGGTATAGTTCTGGCTAATTGGGCCATGCTAACCAGCCAAACACTGACCCTCAGGAGTGAGTCAGCATGACCTCCTGCCACCACTGATGACCTCCCTGTCCTCTCTGTGTGACAGAAATACTAAGAACCTGCTCAGGAAACAGACTCAATGAATGTGGGAGAAAAATAGTGTGTCCGTGCATTTCATGCCTTTGCTTTTTTGACCTTAGCCATCAGCCATGTTGATGGTAGAGCATTAAACATAATCAGATCACATTTTGCAAATATTTTCTAATAAGTAAATGCACCTAACTTATATTTAATTTATTTACTGATAGAACTATACACTTTTCTCTTCTCCATAATGTATTCACATACACCTACACAGTCCATATGACTCAACAAAACTAGGCCTATATAAATTTCACTGTAATCAACAAAGCATGTCTAAATTGCGAGGACCATACAAACCATGTTGGTGGGACCAACACTTGTTCAAAGAATAAAATAGAGTTTTATATAAAAATCAGTTGAAGCCTTTTCATCTAGACCTGTCAGTCATGGTATAAAAGTAAATGTTGTTCTTTTGAACTTTCGATTCATCAAAGAATCCTGAAAAAAATGGATCAAGATTCCCACAAAAAGATTATGCAGCAGTGTTAAGTATTTTCAACATAGATAATAATAAGAAATGTTACTTAAGCACAAAATCAGCATATTGGAATGATTTCTGATGGATCATGTGACACTGAAGACTGGAGTAATGACTACTGAAAATTCAGGAATAAATTATATTAAATTTTTTTTTTAAATAAAATAGAAAACAGATGTTTTAGTTGTAATGATTTTTTACAGTATTACTATTTTTACTGTATTTTTAGTTAAATGTAGCCTTGGTTGAGCATAATGTTAGCGTAAGTGGCAGTTTATCTTACTCCCATCACATTTCTTTCAATATTATATTACACTCTTAAAAATAAAGGTGCTTCACGATGCCATAGAAGAACCTTTTTGTCTAAATGGTTCGTTAAAGAACCTTTAACATCTGAAGAACCTTTCTGTTTCACAAAAAGTTCTTTGTGGCGAAAGAAGGTTATTCAGATTATAAAAAGGTAAGAAAGAGATGGTTCTTTAAAGAGCCTTTGACTGAATGGTTCTTTGTGGAACCAAAAATGGTTCTTCTATGGCATCGCTGCGAAGAACCTTTTAAGCACCTTTATTTTTAAGAGTGTATATTATATTATATTATATTATATTATCAAAATGTTCAATAATTAACAAAACAGAACAATTCCTTTAAGTAATCAAAAGCTGAATCGTAAAGCTCAATCAACTCAAAAATTAGATCATCGGGACTTATGAAATACCACATTTAAGAAAAAAAAAACATCTACTTGCAAATCATAATGCAAGAATGAAAGACTAGTAGAGTAGTGAGAGCCTCATATAATGCCTCAGATAATGCAAAAGTAACAATACCGAATCCTATTAAAAATAACAAACATAAGATATATATATACACACAGTGTATATATATATATATATATATATATATATATATTTTTTTTTAATTGTATTGTGTTCACATTTTCATTTAATACATGAATGAGATCAAAGTAAATCCCCCAGGATTTCTGATGTGATTTGCTTTGCTATTGACAGGATTAAATGGAAAAATAAATAATTTGTTTACAACTCCATTAACATTCCCCAGCAACGACCATAAAGATGAAACAGAAAGATGAAACCCATATACACTCATGCAAATACTCCCATACTCAGGTCTTTCAATTCCAGCAACTTTATAATAGACAATCCATCAACCTAAAAGTCTCATTGCCTTTGATAATTGCTGTGTGTGTGCCAGCATGTGCATGCGAAACAAAAAGAAAGAAAAGACGGAATAATGGGGACAGAACTCAAAGCCAGCTGCGGTCTGTCATGTGCAGAAGGGACCAGAGATGAATAGAGGAGAGAAAAAGATGGGACGAAGGGACGGATTTCTGTGCAACTGTCTGCATGTGTATGTGTGAATAAAGGGCAGGGGGTTGTTGAGCAGAAAGGTTTGAGTGGGCATGCAGGACCACAGGAGCTGTCAGCTCCGCAGCACACGTTGCACTGCCGTTTCATATTTATGTAGGAACGTTTAATGGTCTCGGGCTCGGCTACTTAAAAGGTAATTACCATAATTATCAGAAACCCTCTCGTTTAGCATGACACGGGAAGTCGTTTGAACGACGTGCAGCGCTCACCAGAAATCCAGCACATTTCTTGGAAACATTTGCCTGTGTTTGATCACTCATCATATGAAGAGTGAGTAGAGTTCACGGGTCATTCGTCAAGATATGGAGAACAGACTATTTTGCGATTTTCTGTAACGTACAATGATCTAAAGTAAAGCTTAGTCCAGCATGGTTCAGTCAGGTAACCTCTAATTGACTGGACACATACTGAGGGCCTAATGCTGATATTCAACAGAAATCAAAGACTGTGATTTAACATACTGTCTACATTCTGTGGTTATACAAATGAAGGCAGACACACATTGAATAGAACTGTTAACAGGAGTGTTATAATGGCATCAAGTTTTTGTTCTTAACCTGTGTCGGCCTCTTTCAGAGAGACTCTAGCCTACGCTTTCACCTCCTTGTGAATAACACCCTGTCATTAGCATAGCGATTATGAGCATAAGCATGGGTAGACTCTCTTTACCTGTCAATCAAATAAACTCTTATTGTAAAATCTTAGATTCTACAGGTGCAAGAGGCTTTTGTATGTTGTGTTTGAGAGAAAAAAAAAGCATAGTTCTAATACTATTCTAACATTTTCCCCAACAAGATGTGAATTATGTTGGGGTCTGACCCCCCTACACTCTAAAAAATGCTAGGTTGTTTCAACCCAACTATGGGTCAAAATATGGACTCACCCAACTTTTGGGTTAAAAATTTCATGTAAAAATTTAACCCAACGGTTGGGTTAGTCCATATTTGACCCAAAGTTGGGTTGAAACAACCCAGCATTTTTTAGAGTGTAATTAAGTCTTAAATCCCCTCAAAATTTGGGGGTCTTGTCATATTCGTTTTGCATACAAGTACGTGTTTTAACAGTGTTTTCAAATAACATTTGGGTAAACCCTCTAAAGTGTTCATCTGAGGAGATACTATAGCAACAGTAGGCTGCTCAAACCCTGTGCATTTGTATCAATATCTAAAAATTATCTTCTTTGACTTTAATTAGGCCTTTTGACAGTGCTTGTTTATACTTAAAAACACTAATATTCAAGATACAGTCTATGAAAACAACTCTTAAGGTTTAAGCATTGTTGCTTCTCAAGTAAATTCATGTTTTTACTGGATATTTTTGAAAATTAAACAAAAATACTCATTTAGAAAAGGATTTTTGCACTACACATCACCAATACATATAAAAAAGCCCCTTTAAGGTACTGTTACATTTACTGTTGTTCTAGGGGTGTGCGATATCACGATTTTTGATTGTGGATGATTAAAATGTCTCCACAATCTGCTTCTGAAGAAATATCTGCAGCGCACATTCTATCAGTTGCAATTCTGGCACCTTCGTCTCAATATTCAGTACAACGCGACAGATCACATCAAATAGTAACTAAGCGGTCGAGTTACACTAACAGGAAACTGCACTTCGGAATCACAAAAGTAGGCTACATTATTTGCATGTGCTTTAAAGCCTTGCCGGTTAAACATCTGCGCGTACATCTGAAGCGTGTTCAGACTAAGAAGCCTGTCAAACAGCGCCTGATTACTGGACTAAGTCATAATTCATGTCTGATTGTGCTAATACTGTTAAAAACACATATAAACAGTTGCTTATGTATAAAGTTAAAGTAAACAGTTGAGAGAAAAACGGATGTGCCTGTATATTAGATGCGTGCAGGTCTTAAAGTGACAGCAGACTAATGGTGCTGAACATGCTGCCGCTTGTCATTAAAGGGATAATTCACTCAAAAATGAAAATTCTGCCATTATTTACTCACCCTCATGTTGTCCCAAACCTGTATTAATTTATTTCTTGTGCTGAAAACAAAAGAAGATACTTTGAAGAATGTGGGTAACCAAACAGTTGCTGGTCCCCGCAGGGACTTTGATAGTAGGAAAACTAGGGACTAGCAACTGTTTGGTTACCCACATTCTTCAAAATAACTTATGTTCAACAGAAGAAACTCTTTCAAAACAACTTGAGAGTACATTAAACTATCTCTTTAATTTTAATAAAACAACAAAACACAAAGTAAAATCACTCACTGCTCTTGACTGAAGAGCTTTAATACAGTTGCTTTAGTAAGAATCATTGTATAATTTATACAGTGAAGTGTATATAGTGTTTTATTTTTATATTTGTTTATTCAATTTCTTGAATGCAGCTGCTAAATATACCTACTGTACCTGAAAAATAAAGCACTGTTTGTTTTATATTATGTGTATTTGTAATGTGTATCTTTGTTCTTATTTTTTTTATAACAAAGCTAAAATAATGACAAAGATTTTTTTATCTTCACCCACTTTGGCCTAAATATCTGCCATTCTTTTTTATTTTACATTTTGTTATCTTGTAAGGCTTTGTTAATAAAAAAGGGAAATTATTTTACTCAGGCTCAGACTTGCAAAATAGTAAAACCAACATGACAAAGATGTTTTTCTTTGAATGTTCAAAATCCAATCATTTCAACAGGACTTCACACACCCAGATTTCACAATGGGTTTAAGTTGGTCATGTAGATTTGCCATGTTGACCAACAGAAAACTGATTGGGTTGAAAATTACTTTGTGTGACCTGTGCTTCATACATTGTTACACTGTAGACAATCTACAATAGTCATTTTTGTCTGTGTAAATTTCACTGAATTTGACAGCTCCCATGGGCTAGAATTTAAAATGTGTCAGTGAGTTGACGTTAGCTACAGTAACTGCACTAGTGGCACTTTACTGCACCTAGAAAATTACAATTAACAATTGCAATTTAATTAACCCCTGAAAGGTTTTGAATAAGTCACACACTTATTACCAGACTAAACCAAAACCACTCTTAAAACTACTCAAGAAACACCACCACTGTTCACACATCACCAGAAGCCTATCCCAGCACTAACCCCAACATTATCTCTGTAGAACTACACTCCAAACTCAGAACTAGAATGTATGCTGTTTTTTGAAAGGTTGCTGGTTCAAGCCCACAAGGAATGCCACTACTGTGCTCTCCAAAACAACCCCTTCACTTCCTAGTCTTGATCAGCAGCATCCCTCAACTTAAGAATTCAGCAATGAATTAAAAAACACTCAAAAATCTCAAAAAATGTGTGTGTAGAGAAACTGATGTTCAAAGCACGCCACATGGACATTTAAGCTCTTGTTATTCTCTCACAAATACAGGTACTTTCCAGATGGTCCTCAACAGTTTTTAGTGGCTTCCAATCAGATCAAAGGAATGGAAAATTAGCCTAGCAGCTCTTCTGATATTACAAATCACACAGGCACATATTCTCATGCATACACACGCACACTCTCAGCTGGAAAATATGCAGAATGAGAAGTTAAGGAAGCAGAAATAACAATGATCACAGCTCATCGCCAGCTCTGCACTGTCACAGTTCATGCCAATCAATTCTCAAACCAGTGAACAGCTAACAGCTAACCTTTTCCCTAGAAAAAGGGAACCTTTTCAGTTACCTTTTGCCTAGTTAGGATCTTGCGAGAAAAACAGAAACTACAGTTACCGTTACACAATGCCATTTTTTCAGCAAGTATCTCTTTCTTTGTTGACATTATCTGTCTTTTGAAGGGCTAACATATCAAAGTTTCCTCATGGACATTTTGCCTCCCTGTGATTGAGAGTGAGGGGGTCACAGCTTGTGCCTGCAGCTGTGATTTCAGAAGAAACAGCACCATGCTGACCGGACCACACAACAGAGCAACCGAGCATCAAAACAACACCTTTCTCATCAGGAGATGGGGCAAAAGACATCTGCTCAAAAGCCTGGAAAATGGCACTCTTCATGAAGACGGTTTCACAAAATTGTTCAACATTCCATCAATATACTGTAAAAAATTATTGTAATTTTAACTGTAAAACTGTTAAACACAGTAAAATACTGTTAAATATTCACCACCAGTTATTGTGGTGGTTTTTAATATATGTTAAAGGTACAAAAAAAAATATTAGCACTGTGGCCTTAATAATTCAGCAGAAAAGGGCTGCAGGATTTACCAGTTTAAACAACCTGATCTCATGGCAATTCTTACATATTTTACTAAGTGGCTAATTCATATGAATTTGTAAGATCTCACTTGTACGAATTCGTACGATTTGTGAAAATTTGTACATACGTATTTTACAAGGTGGCAAATTCGTAAGAATTCGTACGAAGGACCAACCCTAACCCCGCCCCTAAACTTACCCCTCACAGAAATTATACAAAAATGCAGTGTGGCTGTATGAATTCGTATGAATTAGCCACCTCGTAAAATACATTTGAATTGTTGAGACAGCAATTATGAATTACAGTTTTAAACTATAATATTTACAGGTTGTTCTGTAATTATTTACATTTTTACTGTATTTTACAAAATAAAACCACATCTGCCAGTGTTTTCCTGTAAAAACTACAGGATTTTTTTTAAATATAATGTACTCAGCAGGGATGTATCGATATTACAATTCTGGTTGATATAGATTAACAGATAATTATTTTCATGCTATGCTCAATTACTAATAAATGGCAGATATTATAATTCTATATTATTTTGTCAAAACAATAAAATTAAATAATAAAATAAAAATACAATTTGCTAAAGATTATGTTTAGAAGCGTTATTGATTTATTAGTGTTTTTAAGATTAAATCCAAGGGATCATCAGGTGAAAGCTAATCTAAATGTAAAAATAGTGAAAACGAGCATGTGCAATTAAATATCCAATATCAACAAAGGATAAATCTCTAATATTGGCCAATAACTGATATGGAACCAACATCTCTAATTTTGAACTTTTCTGCTTTTGGCAAGCAACTGTACAACATCAAGCTTTTGTCAACGTCTCACTGGAATGTTTGGTCTTACAAAACCCACTAAGCTGTTTAGCAGAGTTGATGTGAATGAGGCTGTTTCTTGACTTACTGAAAGTGTCTGTATTCTCATCTCAGGCAGCACTGCTTTAATTTATCCACACAGGGCTTCCCTCCACTTTAAAGTGCTAATCGTGTCCTCTCTTGACTGCTTTCAGCTTCAGTAAAGAAGCTAGAGCAAGAATTACAGCAAATGTTGAAATTAGCTTACTGTGACAATATGGGGCTGGGCATGAGGAGGAAGTGTGTTTTACAGTTCAAAAGAGAAAATGAGGAATACAAAATATTGCTCCACGTTGGAGTTGAATAAAAGAGGCTTTATGTAACACTTGGTTGCACAGAAACCAAAGTAATTCACATTAATATTGGGACACCAGAGAACCTGCTAGGTTATTTCCAGGGGCGGTGCTGTTGTTTCAGGGCCCAAAACAGACATGACTGAGAGGTTATGCTGATTTAGTTAATGGAAAGATTTTAGTGAAAGACATTCATTAAAATGAGTCAAGTGTATTGCGTTCCTTTCTAGTTACTACACACTCTCATATTCGTTCTGCAGTCACAAAAATGTAAAAACAACATACGCCGCTCATATATGCACATTGATATTCATGACAGGAAGTGGCTGTGTGTCAAATGGAGCTCACAGTGTTATCATTAACTCATCGTTGTGTCTTTTGAATTCTGTATGACTTACTTTCTTCAGTGGAACACCAAAAGAAAAATGATGAATTCCCAAGCTCTTTTTCTATACAATGAAAGTGAATGGTGAACACGGATGTCAAGCTCGATTTATGACAAGAATTTTACTAAATAATGAAACATTTCAGCCTGTTCTCTTCACAAAGTTATTGTATGACTTCAGAATATAGTGCATGAGTCAGCTTTATGTGGCACTTTCAGAATGACCAAAAAAGTAGAAACACGCACATATGCATATTTAAACACTTCATACCACTGTCTAATATGCAGTCAAGTCCACAGATTTGGAGTTCATCTTTATCTTTGATTTTTCTCCGACTGAGAAAGCGGCCAAGGAGAAGGACATTACAAAGAAGCAGAAAACAGAAGTTACACAGTCAGCGCTCAGCTGCTGCAGTGAGACACAAAGCCGAGCTCATTTTAATGAACCCAGAAGAAGACATGAAAAAAGATTCCTGCAGCAATATGGTGCTTTTCTTTTTTTCCAGGAACAGTGACGCAAAATGAGAATGAACTTCACGCTGTCCAATATGGCGAACAATAATGTTCTCTTCAGGCCTTGAAACAGCCTGACTGGAGGCAGCTGACTGGACTTGCGAATACAGACACAAAACGTCACTCAAAGCGCAAATATTGCTGTATTGATGGAAAATGACACAGTCGGAGTGTAAAACGTGTGTGAAATGAGTCTCACCTGCCATGTTCAGGACAGCTCTGCAGGTTCCCTTCTCACAGCACTGGAAAATGCCTGGTAAGATATGAGTACCGGTTAGTCACTGGAAAATACTGAATCACCTGCTTAGGTAATATTTCACGAATGGAGT
>NW_015624573.1:343525-348106 GCF_001515625.1 Sinocyclocheilus rhinocerous | reverse complement strand
GGTGTGGGGGGGGGGGGAATAGGTTGGCCGTATCATATTTAAATAATAATATGGGTTTATGCATCACCTGTGTGTGTGTCTACAGTTTCAATGTGTCAAGGTCAACAGTTTCCATCTAGCCGTAGAGTCCAAACCTAGTGAGCTTTAACGTTTAAAATATGATGGATGTGTCACTAGGAGCTGCTGTAATGTGTTCTCCGTCGCTCTCAAATTCATTGCGAGCTCAATCTTTTGAGGCCACTATAATTCTCCCTTCCTGTGTCTGTAATGGTTTTATTGAGTGAAACACATTTCATTGAGCGGCTCAGAAGAGCAGCGTGGTCAAGTATCGTCTGCTGTGTAATGCAAGTGTCCTTCAGGTTATACTTATCGATGTCATTAGCGGTCTAAGAATGTCTTTGAATGGACATTAAATGCATTAGTTAAAAATCGAAAAGTTTAGTTATTAATGCTGGCAAATGGTGATCCATCCATCCATCCATCCATCCAGTGTTTACTATATACAATAATTTACATGGGATGCATGTTTTGATCATGATTAGATTAAATAGCATTTAAGATCAATGTGCAGTTAATCTAAGAATTTGAATAAGTACTCAAAAATAAAGAAAAACATGGAAATATCCATGCTGAACCTTTCAATCTGCTTACACACGTGTGTGAATTCAACTGTGATTTTGTTGTCCATTGTGTGTATAAGAAGATAAAATTACATGCACACACAGTGCAGCATGCAATCACACTTCTAATTATTACCACGGCAGCACCGTCACACTTCCCGCAATTACCACAGATATTATTACGTGTTTTATCATTACTACAGCAATAATAGAACTCCTATAGGAGCTGCTCCACCGCAAACATAGGGCAAAAAACACAATTACTGTGGCCAAAGAGGAAGGAAAAGGGTCTGCAGTATTTTGGAGCTCTGCTTTGGTTTATATCTCTATAATGGCTGATGACAAAGTGGAGGTCAGGCCTTTTATGAGAACAGCCTTAATAACACACCCTGATGCACAAGCAAATGAAAACCATCTGTGGAGGATCAGCTAGTCAGAAATCTCACTGTACTATTTCAGAGTCACAATCAACGATTGGCACGAACATTAACGTAATATTAGCGAAACATACACAGCACTTACAGGAAATATGAAATGCATAGAATATACACAATATATAATAAATATAAAATTAAAGTTGGAATATATTTATTCAATATGTATTTATTATGTAAAATATTTTATAGATAAGTGCTGTGCATGATTTGTTAATATTGTTACATCAACATTCGTGCTTAAAGGTGGGGTAAGTGATTTCTGGTAGCCAATGTTGATATTTCAAATCACCAAAACAAACACGCCCCTACCCAAAAAGGTTCTCGTCCCTATTTTGATAGCTCTGACCCACACACATGTACGCAACGATTAGTTCTGTGAAACAACGCAAAAGCAATGTTACTCACCTATTGAGAAGAAACAAAGCAACCTCGGCGTCCGATCGCAGGCCTTTCCGCTCTTTGAGTTCTCTCCAGCGCTGGAAAGCTGATCCGATATTTACAGGGGTCATACTTCTTGCCTTATCGTAACACCGTGTCTACACCGGACGCGAGCAGCGCGGTGCGGCACGACAAAATATAATAGAACTCATTATAATCAGCTGTCTACACTGGATGCGGCGCGGCACGACAAATCCCCGACAGTAAACTGCTGCCGCGTTCTATTTATGACTTATTGACACAAATTTCAAATTATTTTCAACGGTCGCTTTGTCACGTCCAGTGTAGACAGACTTTAGCTGTTGCGGCACGGTGTTACTTGAACTGTCCGGTAGGGATGTAACGCTTCACTCAACTGACGATTCGATTCGATTCACGATTATTATAATTTTTTTTAACAAAATTAGATTTAAGACAAATTATAAATTAAATGTGTCCTTTTATTATTGCTTGGACAAAATGCTGCACATTTCTTTGTGAAATTGAAATATAATACTATAATAATATACTAATATAGCACTTGCATATTACTTGACATATTACATATTACACTTTTGTTGGTTTTGATTGCTTCTATTGTCCTCATTTGTAAATCACTTTGGATAAAAGCAATAAAAATATCTGCATGAAACAGCAGACGAGCTGAATGAGACGCAGATTCACTCTCTGCCAGCAGGTGGCGGCGTGGCGCGGCGCTTAAAGCTTTTCCTTGGTTTCCGCTGTAAACAAAGCAGCGCTGAACTTATGAACTTTAATATGCGTTATACAGAGGCAAGATGAAAAGAAAAAATACCATCTAAACTTTTCTAAAGACAGTAGTTCCCCTCAGACATACATTCATATAAACTCCTACCCCTAAATGAATCGCGATTTGTTTGGCATCTCAACCGATTTGAATCATCACATATTTGAATCGATTTTCAACCGGCTCGCAGTTAATCGTTACATCCCTACTGTCCGGTGTAGACACGGTGTAAGCCTTCTTTTGTTCCACAGACATTTTCCTCTTTTGTTTTTTTATCCGCCCTCTCTACCTTTCTGTCGTCGTTCGGCTCAGCTAATGTCCGACATGTGCACTGAGCGCTCTCTCCTCCGCATCATGAGTAGACACGCTTACTGCTGATTGGCTACAAGTTTTTTTTGGTACTCGGCCCCACTCAGTTTCTAAAGCGTTTTTGAAAAAATACATAGGCCTACCCCACCTTTAATTATAGCTTGATATATTTGTATATGCATTCATATCTATTAATTGTAGGTTTGTCACAATATCAGATTTTCACTACGTATTTATCTTGGTCAAAAATATTGCAATATCTATAGCAATCTTGGAAAAACAGAAAAAAATTCAGATATTTCATTAAAACATTTTTTTTTAAATATCACCATTACGATTACTATCCTGACTGTCACGAATCCTGTCTATGAACTTCCGTTCACTCACCACCAGAGGTCACCAGCTCACCACATGGACTTTCACACTACACAGCGGAGTTCACTGATTACATACACACAGCTGAATGTACTGATTACACACACACAGCTGAACCCTATCATACACGCTTTATAAGCCTTGTTCTTCCTCTTCCAGAGCGCCGAGTATTGTTTAGCAGTTATCACTGTGATAGCTGATAGCTACTTTACGGAGCCTGCTCTAGTTTTCATAGTCTAGTCATAGTCTTGCCTTGCCCGTTTTCCTGGTTCCTTATTCTTGCCACGTATCTTGGATTAACCCTTTGCTGGCTGTTTTGGACTGTGTTTGCTCCTCGCCTGGCCTTATGCTCACGTTTACGGATTACCCCTCTTGTCAAGCCCTCTGGATTACATTTGCTCTCGTCTCGTCAGCTCCGTAACAGAATACTCGGACCCACAAGGATCCAGCGGCTTCTCGGATGGACATTGGCCAGGTATGGATACAGCAAGAATATTGTTAGCCCTTAGACAGGGCACACGATCGCTGGAGGGCTATATTCAAGAGTATTTAGCCATCGCTCATTATTCAGATCTGCCGGACTGTTTTGATAGACTTTTTCTATGAGGGCATTAATCAACCGCTATAGTATAAACTCATTCACGAGGGTCCACGTTCATCTCTAAGTCAGTTTATGGACTATGCTTTGTTGTGTGTTGGCTCTTCATTCACTGTGGGTGTCGCGGAGGAAGAATGCGACCCCGCGTCTGTGACTGAAATGGCGGCCGCACCGGAACGCACTCACATAGTGGCGGCGACAGCGGGGCCTGTTCGCAAAATGGCGGCATCAACAACACCCCGTCATGTCACAACTGCCATTCATGACTCAAGTCAAGTCACAACTGATCTTCATGAGTCAAGTCACAGTTGATCGTCATGAGGCAAGTCAAATCACAGCTGATCTTCCTGAGTCAAGTCACATATCAGCTGTTTGTCCAGAGTCACGTCATGTCTCAGCTGTTCGTCCAGAGTCACGTCACGTCTCAGCTATTCATCCAGAGTCACGTCACATCACAGCTGATCATCCAGAGTCACGTCGCATCACATCTGGTCATCTAGAGTCATGGCACGTCCTGTCTGTTACACCCAGATTATCAAGGTCAGCCCTTCGGTATCCCAGTCTGGTATCCAGTGTGAGGGATGCACCGCTGGTGTCTGCACGTGCAGCTGG
Source organism: Sinocyclocheilus rhinocerous (assembly GCF_001515625.1). NCBI lineage: Eukaryota > Metazoa > Chordata > Actinopteri > Cypriniformes > Cyprinidae > Sinocyclocheilus > Sinocyclocheilus rhinocerous. The sequence continues at coordinate 343,972 of NW_015624573.1, read as the reverse complement.
TAACCCAAACCCACTCACTCTAGCCCTCCTGATCCTGAACTGATTCCCCTGTCTGAAGCGCTTCCCATGATGGGGATCGCTTTTTGGTGTGTTTGGGCTGCATACACCACCACAGAACTTCCAGAGATGGCGGTGCTCGCTCCAGGTCCTCCAGAGGTGGCGGCTGAGGCTGCAGAACCCTCCGAGGCGGCGGCACTCGTTTCGGCTCCTGGTATGGTGGTGGCGCCCAGCAATACACTTTCAGCCCATCCTGTCACGGTCGAAGGGACCGTTGCTGAACTCTGTACCTGTCCTGTTAAGGAGAATGTTAATGAACTCTCCCTGTTTCCTGCTGGTATTGCTGTAGAACCTCCAGAGGTGGCGGCATCCGCTGCAGAACCTCCAGAGGTGTCAGTAGTATCCACTTGTGAACTCTCGTCCTGTTCTGTTCCGGCCAAGGAGGCCGTC